>NW_021318876.1:2454772-2468824 GCF_001605985.2 Dendrobium catenatum
AAAGATTCATGTATAGCATATATTATTTTTGTAATGTTTCGCTTTATATAGTTTTATGAGAATAGAGATTAAGTGAGAATAAAACTCTTTTATGTAAACTTATGGGGAAATAAATAGTTATCTCTAAAACTATAATAAGAAGATCTTTTAAGAAATAATAAATAATTGTTGGTATCTAGGGACACTTTTTCAAATAACTTCATAAGAAATAGAGTAGCCAATGATTTATTGAACTTATGTTCTAAACCTTTCTTGATAAAATAAGCAACATAGGCCACCCATAATGATGCACAAATTAATAAATTATCAATACGCTAGATAGCGTAATCTAGAATAAGTAGAATTTTAATTCTATGGTCTTTAAACAATCATAAATTTATGCCAAGAGAGAATTTGCCTAAAATATTCAAAAAGAGCCTGATGGCACTTTTGAATATAAAATCATGAACTATAATTCCCATAACAATTTTTCTTCCCACCTAACTGGAATGTGGTATAATTTGGGCTTTGCGGTGTGAGGTACGGTTTCGAAAGAATCGGGCTAAAGAAGATGCTTTCGCCCCCTTTGGGCAACACCTTTATGTTGGAATCGATAGTTCACGACGGTATCTCGTCGTGAAGATAACGGTTTTCTTTTGCTTTCACATGCTCTCTTTGGTTAAATCCTGCAAGTTTGCTTAAATTTAGATTTACCAAATCGACATTTAGGGCAAAAATGTCAAAAAAGTGGAAGAACAGATTATAAAGGATATTAAACAAAATTATTATATTTAATCTTAGTTTGGGATAGCTTTTTTATACTTTTTAAGTAGTTTTTTTAGTATAAAAATATTAATTTTTTAACTAAAAAATTGCTTTAAAGAAATAATTAAAAAGCCATCTCAAACGAAAGTCATATATAATTTTCAATTGTGTAAAGAAATTTGATAAGTTTTCTCCAACTTCTGTCAGTTTCTAACTAATGATCTTTAGGGTAGTTTCTCCTTCCATTGAGCTTTTTGATGTCTAAATTCTGTAATGAAATTTGTTTGGTCGCTTAGTTAAAGCCTTACATTTTTCAAATTCTATTAAAATTCAACGGCTATAACCTCCTTTGAGAAAAAAATTAACAGGAGTTCTCCTCCTCAGTTTCTCATATTTCTAAAAGAAACACAAAATGTTTCTGTGTATTTTGAAGTTTTCTTATATTTGTTTTGGTCTACAGGAGTATTTTATTGGATCAGATTGGAAACCAAGAATCGAGACCTAATTCATTCAGGAAAGCTGATCCAACTTCTTTCCTTCTGTCTTGTCAGTTCAGATTATCTGTGAAAACCCAGCAAATTTGGCCTTCATGTCATTATATGAGAGATTCATGCCAGTGGAATCATAATGACATTTCAAGAAAAAAAAACAATTTCTTTGTCCCAAAAATTAAACTTTTGTTTTAAAATCATTGAATTTAAATGAAAAAAACAAATTAAACTTTTGATTTTCAAAATCATTGAATTTAATCAAAAAAATCAAATTTAAATGAATTTCAAACATAAAATATCCAAAATTATGAAAACTTAATCAAAATTATTTATTTTTATTCCTTCATGACATCATTGATAATAAGGACCTAATCTAACATAAAATGACAGAGCTAAAATTAAAGCAAAATCCAAAAGAGATTGCCCAAACATAAAACCCTAAATTAAGCATTAAAAAAGGAATTAAATTAAAAAACATTGATTTAAATATCATAGATTAATTTAAAACTATAGCCAGATAATGATTTCTTATAAGATTTCAACTGACTTGTTCATTATAAAAATGTGAAAAAATTCTAGAGCCCACATAGTGCATGGACCTTATTAAACAACTTAGCTTCACTAGATAATCATTTAAATAATATTGATGACTATGATTATAGACTTGGCTTTTAATAAAATAAAATAGATCATTGTAATTAAGAAATTCAATGAAAGAGAGTGCATATTACGGAATTACCCTTCTCTTATCTTCCATTATTAAATCATTCAATAGATTATAGCATCATTAAACTATATTTATCAAGTGTGCTTCTCATGCATAAATAAGACAAATTCTCATTGGCATGTTAGATTGGATAATTAGTAGAAAAAAAGGGTCAATATATTTTAATTTTAATATTGATATTAAGATTATTATAATTCTATGTAAATAACTAATTTTAAAAATAATTAAATGATTTTAATATTTTATTTAATTAGTTAATTATAACTCAAGAAAAAATTTATTTTCTAGCTAGTGTTAGCTCTCACACCAAGTAAAGAATAAATGGTCCCACTTCACATAAATAAATAATTTAACATTTAAGAGGAGTAAATTAAAGATCTTATGAGACTTTTGGGGATTTTTTATAATAAAAATTTGGATGGTTTCAATGGATTGGATCAAAGGAAAAGACAAAGGGATTAGCAATGACAAGCACATGGTTGATGAAGGCTTTCTTTCCTTAATGATGAAACGGCGGGTTGCTTTTAATTAATTATAATCTAATGCACCACTTGCACCTTATTCTTTGCGATTATTAGTTAATTAATTATTGTAAAGCTGGTGGTTAGTTGACCTCATTAGCTTTCACATGCAGTATAATAATGAAAGTCAAAAGTAATTTTGAATTGTTTATTTGTAATTTTTTAAGTAATTTGGAATCATATCCATTCATTAATTGAAAGTCTATTTTGGGTGCCACTATGCTAAAGAGATATTGCTTAGTTATTGATAATAAAATACTTTAAAAGGGTGGTTTATTTTTACTTAGTTGTTTGAAATAAATTCATATTTTCTTGCATAAAATATACAAGCTTATACAAATACACACACATATACTTATATATAGAAAAATTTCGAAATAGTTCCAGACTATTCGTGTATAACTTATTCATCTCAGAGTATTTTGTTGCCTCAATTTATTTATCACACATACAAAATTGGTCTATAATAGTGATATAATATATTACCTAATCCTAGACTTTATCGAATGCCCATTTTAGATCAAATTTGTATAGTCCGAGAGACTAAATTGAAGCAACATTATATCTCGAATAAAAAATGACCATATGCGATTATATATATAGTTAAATGTGAGTATATATAATGTAAATCTAAAAGTTTGTTTAGTTCTCTACTTCTTTCATGTTTAATTTTTTTGAAAAATAAATTTAAAAAAATTATCATTTAGAATTTATTTGGGCATTTTTTTTCATAATTTTATTATTATTTTAAAGGAAATTTTATGTTTAAAAATAAATTTTTATACTAAAATTATTAGCATAATAGATGTAAAAATATTATTATCTGAATTAAAAATTATAATATCCATAATAATTTTTACTTAATTGCATATTTGCATGCATATTTTATTTATAATTTCATGAACACAGACTTGAATAAAGATGTTTGAATTTTTCTTTAAATATAATAAAAAAAATTCACATGATGCAATAAACCTTATGATTTTTCTCTTTTTTTCTCTTATATATTCTCCTTGTTTTAAAATTAAAGGACTTTTAAATTAAAATAAAAAATATATTTTTATATGAATAGGCAACAAACGAGCGCATAATAACTACTGAATAAATAAATAGTCATAGTCTATAACAAGCTAATGACAGCTTGATTTTATTTATCTCCATGAGCTCAATGAAAGTTCTTTAAGTTTGATAAGTCCATATACAATTTCTATGCAAATTTATCTATTATTATTATTTTTCCATAGGAACTTAGGCTTTAAAGATAGATTTTGACTCAAGCTAATTTAGGTCGAAAATGATTAATAATGAGTCAACTTTCGATTTTAATTGAGTTAATTTAATAAGGTTTTAATAATTATTAATCAAGGATATATATATTTCTTTAAAAATGTATCCAAAGTTGAATAAGCTCATATGTTTCGTCATGGAATATTCGTGGCGGTAGAGAAATACAAATTTTAATATTTTAGTTTTGTACGAAGATCAAACATGTAATCAGATAAGAGAGAGGGTGTAATATTCATAAGACACACCAAGATTTTTACGTGAAAAACCCTGAAAAGAGAAAAAAATCACGGCACCTGGCTTAATTTGAATGAATCCACTATTATTTACAGTGATTACAAATGAGGCCCTTCTTTGGGGGAAGGTCATGGTTTGATGTAATAAATATACATCCTATAACATGCATTACATGATGGAACTTGAAAGAATCACTATTGCAATGTTTTTTTGGTTGACAGAAGTGTAGTCGACAGGCAACAGAGGTCGGAAAGACCATTTTCGGGTGACGGAGGTCAGAAGGACCGTAGTTGGCAGACGACGAAGATCGGAAAGACCGTTGTCTGGCGACGGAGGTCGAAAGGAGAGTAGTAGACGAGCGACGGGGTTCAGAAGGACCGTAGTTGGTGAGCGATGGAGGTTTGATGTATCGTTGTCTTGTGACAGAAGTCAGAAGGACCGTTGACGAATGGAAATCTAACGTCGGGTAGAAATCCGATGAAGGGTAGAAATCCGGCATCGAGGGAAAGTCTGACGAAAGTTCGACGACTCGTAGAAGTCTAGCGATGGACATAAGACCGGCAACAGGTGGAAGTTCAACGTCGGGTAGAATTTTGGCAATGGACAGAAACCCAACGAAGGGTGAAAGTTCTACATATGGTAGAAGTTCAATGACGGGCAGAAGTTCGACGATTGACGAAAGTTTGACGTCGAGTAAAATTCTGACGAAAGTTCGGCGACAAGCAGAAGTCCAGCGATCAGCGGATATCTGGCGTCGGGTAGAAATCCGACGACGAGAAGTAGTCCAGTATTGGGTAGAATTCACGTAATGGACAAAAATCTGGCAACGACGGGCAGAAGTCTGACATCAAGTAAAAATCTGGTGACTGGCGAAAGTCTAGCGGCGGGTAAAAGTATTACGTATGGTAGAAGTCTGACAAAAGTCAGACGACGGGCATAAGTCTGGTGATGAGTGGAAGTTCGACATCAGGTAGAATTCCGACGATGGGCATAAGTCCGGTGTGACGTAGAAGTTTGATAACGGACAGAAGTCTGATGTCGGGTTGAAGTCCGACGGAAGTCTGGCGATGAGCAGAAGTCTGGTGACAGGCGGAAGTTCGATGTTGGTCGGTGGCCGGGAGGTGGTCTGGTGGCAAGAGAACACTTCATTCTCTTCTTGCTTGGGCCTCCTTCTCCACCCCACCCCCCTTGGGGGTCTATTTATAGTTTTTTGAGAGTGGCATTGACAGTAAATAGGAGAAAGATCATGGGTAAATTATGGTGTTTGAATGGACGGCCGATGTTAAATCCCTTGATTATGGACCGTTTATTTAGAATTTGAATTTCTTAATTATATCATAATTTGATGATATTGGCTTGTTGGATTTGTCTTGTCTAGCCACTCGATTTGACTATAAACATGTCATGTTTGGAAACCGTTTGGTAATCCAAATTATGGATTGATCCTTCCAAATGCGCTCCAGGTCTTTGATTTGAACTCATTTGGGCTCTGATTGAGTCGAATTTGGTGTCGTTGGGTTCGTATTTCCGAGACGTTCAATTCGACAATAAGTTTGTTGAAAACGGAGTTCAGGTGGTCACCAAATTAATTTTTGGAGTTTCCAACTTGATTCCGCTTCAAGATTCGGGCCCGATCAACACAATTGTTTTTAAGGATAGTTCAACATAAATTTGATTTGGACTCATTCGATCTCGATTAATGCTGCAGTAACGATGGAATTTCATTACTTTAAGTTCATTCAACTATATTTTTGGTTGCATAAGCAATTATAACCTCTTATATCCTCTATTTTAAGCTAGTGGCCTATATTTAACAACCCACATTATCAAAAATATTCACATTATTTGGATTATTTGAATTTCTATACATCTCTTTCATTGGACTCATGTCATCTATAACTACAAGATGATATTTTCATATCATCAATCAATGATATTGCTAGTTGCAATTTCCATCGAACCATAGCTAACTAATTGCTAGGGCATCACCTAACCTAGGCTGCTAGGCGGGTTAGTAGGGATGACCTTAGTGTAGGATCATTTATTCACATTTTGATTTTAGGAGGGCACAATCTACATTATGTATCGTTTATAAATTTGAGGAATATTTAGTGCATCTATATATGATGTGTATGGAAGAAATAAATTCAACAACCGAACCTTTTATACTTTTTGGCTTGATCATAGTTTTAAAGACTTACTTGCAAATCGAGCTTTCATAGAATAGGCTGAGAGGAAATTAAAGAATGTTTTTTTTTTTAACAAATCATATATTAATGCCAAACAAAAGTTACAAGAGCAAATATAAAAAACCACAGGGAACAAAGAAAAAATAAATACAAGGGAAATCCAATCCCAAGGGCTCAGTAAAAGGCCGAGAGTCGAGACTACCAGCTACCCAAAAGCAAAGAATGCTTATACTAGAAAATAACCTGATTATTAAAATTTAATAACATATTTTCACCAATAGCCTCAAGAATTGAAATATGTATAAGAGACAAATGCTAATAACCTCAAATGCCTCCACTAACAAGATCTAAATAGATTTTTAAAATAAGAACAACATGAATAAAGCACATGCTAAATGGGTGAACACCAGGAACATAACCCATAAATTGAGAGTAGCAAAGAAAGGCTCCAATCTTCCTAATTTAAATAGAAGAAATATACATATATTTTAGCATATAACATACTATTACAAAGGAACAAGCTCATATGGCACAATTAAACTTAGCTTACAGCTGACAATTACATACGCTTGTCTTACTTGGATAAGAAGAACGAGAAAGAGCTGAACTTTTTTTTTTTTTTGAGCGAGAGAGAAACAAGAAGGGTTCACCTTCTTCACACACTAAAAAATCCAAAAATTTCAACTCTCCATTCATTATCTTTCGCACAAAAAACTCAACACCGCAAGCCCTAGCCGCCTTTCTCACAAAACCCTCGCTCTCACACACCGGAACCACAAAGAACCAAAAACACTAGCCCTTTGACAGCTCCGGCTCCACTTTAGGCAACAAATAGAAAGGAATTCTAATTAGAGTTAGGATGCCAACATTAGTATATATACATTTTTATTTTTTTATTTTTTTAAAAAAAAAATTGGATGCCAACATTAGTATAAATAATAAACAAGAAATAGGATAGGGTTAGTGAAACCAAAAGAAAAAAGATCTGTAACGAATAAATAGCTAGTAAAATAAGAAAAGAATAAATAAATAAATAAATAAAATATTATTAATTTAATTAAAGTTATTTTATTTTAAACCACCTATATCAATTTAAAATAAATATTGAAATTTCCTTCTAAAAATTTATAAATAAACCCCAATTAAGTTAATTTAGAATATTTTAAACATTTAAATCATAGAATAATCTTGGTGCTCTAACCATCACTTGAATCTCTTGTTGACAACTTAAAATTCACTAGTAGCCATTGTTTATGTTGCTTCTTTTCCCACTTTCAAGTCATGCCACCTTTGCCTCCTAGGGGAAAGTTACTCTAACCAGCCTTAGTTACTTTGCAATTTGATCTTATTATACTTAATTTGTATCCCTAAGGCCACACTATCTTTGCCTCTTAAAGAAGGATTATCATTGTCATCCTCAGTAAATTCATTAGCCTTTTTTGGCCATATCATATATTGTATTCATACCGCTTTGATCAGTGACCTCGAGTTTTTAATACTGACTAGCCCATCGCCTCAAGATCCTATCACAACTACCTTTAAGAAATTAAATGATTGGTTCAACAATTCTTAATCACTCTAACGTTGACTACCTTTGGCTCAAGGAGGACCATTTAGATCATTTTCAACAGCCTATTCAACTGTTCAACATTACCTTATCATTCATACCATTGATTGTTCTATCTTCATCTCAATAAGAGAAATAATTTTTTTCATCTTTTGACTTCGTTTGGGATTATTTTTTTACTATTTCTTAAATCAACTTTTTACTAAAATTTTTTAACTAAATAATCTATAAATAAATCTACTTATCTAATTTTTTTGGGAAATTACTTATATAATTTACATAAAATAATTTCTTCTAATGATTAGACACAAAGACTTTTCTTTGTTATGATTTTCTTTGCAATTATTAATCTTTTATGTGGCACGTGATACACGTGCATATCTTATGCTACTTGCTTGGCTGGGATTCCTGGGAATACTCTCAAGAATGTTTTACCCAACAGATTGGCTCCCACCATAATTTTCTCCACCAAATGGAACCCTCCACGTGGAAAGATGGGCAGTCTCACAATTTTTAATAAATTTAAAATCAAAATTAAGGTGAAATTGCTTTAAATTAAAATAATTAAATTTAATTTTGACTCGATGTATATTATTATTATATGATATTTGTTTTAATACCCTGTCATAGTGAAGGTCTAGAATTTCTTACACAATTATATACATGCATAATAATATAATTTTATGAATAAATATTAAATATATGTACATATATAATAATAATAATAATTATTATTATTATAAATTAAAAAAAAAACAATAAAATTAATGTATTTGAGCCCAATCAAGAAAAAAAAAATTATGTTAGAATATCTTGATATAAATTTAGTCAAGATCAGCTTAAAAACAATTGAATTTATTATGAGATTAATGCAATGCAAATTTTTCATATACATCACTAATCTTGAAGCAAATCTAATGATTTGCAAGACAATCTTAATATAATATTTATCAGGATATCCTCCCACAATAATCTTTTTCTCTAATCACCTATAACATCAACATGAAATTAAACATTTTCTTTGGCTAGATTTTAATTTTGCTCGCATTGAGATAATTGAACCAAAAAAAAAAAAATTCAATGTTGATTATCATTATTGCTTCTTATTTTTCGTTAGTCAATATGTTTGTTTGTTGTTTAACAAATATATCTTTAAGAGTTAGATACAAGCTTGAATGCTTGATAAATAAGATTAACTAGTCAAATTTATTTTTATTAAAATTTGATAAAAAAATCAAATATTATAAATGTTTATGAAAAATCTAATTTTGTTTTTAATTAACATTTGAGATTGTAGAAGATAAATTTAATTTTATCATTAAAAAATATTAAAAATAATTTTGAGTGACTTAATATCAATTTTGATAAAAACCATTTATAATACTTATAAGACTATTTTTTTAATCTTTGACATCCTAGGCATAGAACTCATTGGATTATAGGCCTGCCTCTTTTTGGTTTTTGCACCAAAGCTTCCTAAATTGTCTGAATTGAACATCCTATGTTAGCGGCACACCTCATAGTCTATTCTCATGGCATGCATAACTTCTTCCCTAATGAACTTCACAAAGTGCTCTAGATGCTGTCGTAAAACTCTTTATAAGATGTAACTTTTCTTCTTTCCTAAGCACGCTTGGCCTAAGACCCACATGCATCATGCACCACGAACTTGCATGCACTAGCTTGTGTGTGCGGTTGTGCCTCCCCTTTGCCTAGCCATTCACTATTGTCATTTTTTACAACTTCATTAAATGTGAACTAATTTCTTTTTTTATAATTATTATAGATAGTTTCATGTGTTGAACCTTCTCGTAGATCTATTATTTCAGCCTTATAATCATGAATTCCCACATACACAGATTAAAAATAAATTATATAGATTAAATGTTGTGTGGTTTGATGTTTATAAAGGGTGAATGGAGTATAATAGGAGGAACTTACTTGATTTGTTATTTTTGCATGTCTGAAATAGGAGAATAAGCAAGTATTTCTAATTTTGACATGAAGGGATTTAAATTTTGAAAAAAAAGAATAAAATTTGGGTTTATATTGGCCAAGTAACAGTGATAATAATATTACTGGATGAAAATATACAATGAATCAAAAGCACATTAGAATTGCCTATGAAATACCTTATAATCAAAATAAAAGAGATTATTGAGCACGATTAACTGTCAGTGTTGATAGCTTATGCTTTATTCTGCACTAAAAACTAGTGAAGAGTATAAAATCAAGAAATGTTTTATAACTTCTTCGCTTCTTATATCCCACATGAAGGCATTACAAGTTTTATTTTGGATAATACTCATCGAAATAATAAACTCGTTACTTCAAGAAGTCCGAAAGACACTACATATGTCGTTATAATTGAAAGCTTAAACATTATAAATAATGCGTTATGAAATGATTTATTTATAATTCTATTGGATGAGCCATGACATATATCAATCAAAGAACAAGTTGTAATTGCATTGAATCATATTGATGAAATAGATTGTGTTATTGAGCATTTTATTGAAATTGTACATGTTAACGAGAGATATGCTTTAATACTAAAAAAGGTTATTGATGCTTTTGTTGTGAAATATTGGTTGAGTACAGCACGATTGTGTAGATGAGGTTAAGATGGACCTTGCAGAATGATTTTCTTAAACATAGTATATGCGAGTCGAAAAATGTTTAGTTGAAAAAGTCACAGAATATTTTTAAAATCGACAATTTATACTCCCACAATAAAAAAAATCCTAACGGCCAATATTTCATTTGAGGATTAACATATGATCACTCTTTGCCAACCACAACTTCCTTCTACATGTTTCTCCATACCAAGAAGATTGGACTCTACGGCTAGAACTTCATTTTGAAGGGAGATTAATTTAGTATAATTATTTAGCTTTCTTTATGTATATTTAATTCACTGGCTAATTTTTATTTTGAGAGAATTATTATCTTATTATAAATTCATTCAAATAAATAAAAAATACACATATTTCCAAAATCTGATAAGACTCGTGCTCAATAAAAAATAAATAAACTAAATTATAATTGAACCTGTCTGGTATTGCTTTTTAGGATCGGGTCAAAATTAGGTGGGTGTGAACACGGGTGTGACTTGTGACCAGGAATTCCTGTCTAATTTTGGATCCGACCTCCCCCGGCTCGGGGACCACAACTACGCCCGATAAAGCTAAGCAAGTTCCGATACTCTACCGCCATTCCACGTGTCTTACAGCTGTACGTCCATAAAGATTTTTGACCAGTTGACCGCACGTGACTCAAAAGAATAAGCCTTCATTTGTTTAATATATATATATAATTAATTTTGAAAATTATTATATGGTGAGTAATTTACTTAATGATTATTTTTTTAATTAGTGAAATTTGTTAAATGAATTATTTTGACTCACTCAATTTTGCTCAAGTCAAAATTGAAGCCTTAAAAAAAATAAAAATAAAAATTGAAGCTCTAATTTTGAGTGGAGACAGTCAGTTAAATTGATGTGCTATTATTAACTTTATTTTAAATTTTAATGATTATTTTTCCCTTAAAAAATTAAAAGATAAGTAGTCAATTAACATTTAAATGAACTTTTCATCCTAAGGATTTGCTTTGAATGGATCAAAATCTCTTTGGCATTTAGCGTCGAAAAGCTACTGCAGATAGGAAAGAAATTCGAAGGAAAAATGCTCTCACATAGTTTCTTAATTTCTTCTCGGCATTCATCTCTCTCTTTCTCCCTCTCTCTCTCTTTGCTATACTAATGCTTCCTTTGGAACAACTTTAAGTAACTTGTTAGTTCAAAATTTCTTTGAAATCGTAAAAAAAGTAGTGATCAAAAGCTATATATAAAACAAAAAACTAAGAGTCTATTTTGGACATTTGCATGATTTTGTGAAGTTGATGTGAAAAAAATAACTTCATTATTATGGTTGCAAAAAGCAATTTTTTTTTGGAACGGGAGTATCTATCCCCTGCCACTTCAAAGAGAGCGTTTTGTGACGTAACTAATCACTCGGCGGAACCTAGCAAGGCCACCGACCGGCATAAGGCCCATATTTGCTTTGCCCGATTGAAGAGGAGAGACTGTAGTAGAGGGAATTCAAACTCGGAATAGGGGCCGAGTTCCCAACCGTACTTGCCCACCAACCACCCTAAGCTCGTTGGGTAAAAGCAATTTTTCATCATAGATATTTCTAAGAAAAAAACAGCAAAAAAGTATATCAAAAAGTGATTTTTCATCATAAATATTTCTAAGAAGCACTGTGAAAGCAACAAAAAAGTACGTAGTAGTAAATCAAAATTATATTGTTGTATGAAAGACAAAGCAATCAGAAAACTATTCCAAACGGATCCAAATATATCATATAATATATAATTTTTTATAAAATCATGGTTCCCATAAGCAAAAGAAAAAAAATTGAATTGATAGTAAATTATGATTCCAAAATTATTTTTATAGGCTTATATTCTTCCGGCCAGTCATTCGAGAAACCCCTTTGCCCAGGAACTATCGCTACACAATGCTCCTGCTGGTCTTTCCTCTCACATGCGTCGAGGTCAATCGCCCGCATGCAGCTGCTGCTGCTGCTGCTGCCACTTTTTCATACCGATTGGCAACGCCTCTTGTCCTCATCTTCCAATAATTCTTCACGTAACTATTCAGTTCTCCTGCATGGATCGAGATCAATCATTTTCCTCTCGCGAACTGTTAACTTTGATTCACATAAAAATTTAATTTAATTTATTAAGAAGTTGTTAATTTGAAGTCACCTTTTGTTAATTATTCTCTTGTTTTAATAGTTTAGAATAGGAAATGCGGGGCTTGTTGTTTATTAATTATTTTGTAGTTTTCTTGTTTCGTACTTTTTTGGAGTTCTGATGGTTTATTTCGTTCTGTCAATTTGGCTGCTTGAAATTATAGTTGTTCTGAATTCTAAAAGCTGTAGTTCAATATCTGGATTTCTGCAGTTCTATATTTGTTCACTGATGGATTTTCAGACTGTTTATGATATTCCAGAAATTAATATAGTAGTACCTAAAAATTTAGTTGTGCTGTGGTTTAAATCATCATATATAAATTTGAAAGTTTTACGTTAATGGTTAAATCAGTTCAAAGCTTCCAGATTTACAATGATTTAAAGCATACGGTGGACTTCATGTACAACAGTAGTACTGAAGAAGTTTTAGGTTTCGTTTGGGACGGTTTTTTTATGACTTCTTAAAACAATTTTTTTAGTAAAAAATTAAAATTTTTTTTCTAAAAAGTTGTTTTAAGATGCAGTAAGAAAGCCATTGATAAAACGTACTGTTGCATTAGACCCTCAAGATCGTTGCAAAAGTCGTATTTTTTTGATAGTGAATGGGCCCTTACCTCACGCTCGCACACATATTGGCCGGGACACATCTTATGCTCCCTAAGGCCAGACCAATTCCTAACACCCTCGCTCAAACCTAAATGCATCGCCATTTTTGTAAAGATTATTTGGCAATATATCCTATTTTTTTTGGGATTTATTATGTATTCTGAATCTAACTTTGGTTGTTGGTAACTCCTTGATCCTATTGGTGATCTAATTAAGTAGATATAGCATGGTTCGAGGAGAACGAACAGGCGAGTAAGATGAACTTTGGAACATATCAATTATTGTTTGTGAATCATAAAAAATAATGTAATATCCAAAACATTTTTTCCAAACCTTATTTATCTAATTTAGAGGGGTAGATGAGAGGCTACACCTTGAGAAATAATGAATAATATGTAAATGGCTAGTTATAGACATTTATGTATACTTGAGCTACCTTATTTAGATAATATTGATGCATACATGTGGACACCATTAATGTGAGCTCCGGCTGTCTTTGGTGAATACTTGTGGCCAATGCGTGCTCTTGGCAAATGTACTTAGGTGAATGCCTTGGGAGTGTTTGGAGAAAGTCATCCTATGTGACTATTTTGAGTAAATTATCTCGGGTAAATACCATAAGATGATGACTTTAGTGAGCTCCTTCGAGCTAAAGACTAATATGAGTGATGAGGCTGTTAGGATGGGTTGGTAAGTGTATATCTTCTATAATTTGATGAATAGTTCTTTGAGAGAGGCGAGTCGCCCCAGTTAGGTGAATATCTCTTTAGGGTAAACTTTTATGTGGTGAGTACCTACTTTAGTTGAGGTTTGTTAGGGTGAGTCGTCCCTTAGTCAAACTTGTTCATGGTTTGTGCTTTCTTGATCGAGCTTCATTGAGGTGAATGCTTTCCCTTATTGAATCTTGCTTGGGTTGGCTTCTCTCTAA
>NW_021318876.1:2468924-2500166 GCF_001605985.2 Dendrobium catenatum
GTCCGTTGGGTTTTTCTTTTCTGAATATTTTTCATTTTGTAATATGTAGGTTATTGTACCTTTGCTGGCTAGTGATGATGAAAACCTGCTTGTTACTTGCATCAATTGTTTGACCAAGGTCTCTCTCTCTCTATCTCTCTACACACACACACCCACACACAAATGCACAACAACAACAGCAACAACAATGAAAAGAACTTTTTATCCCATTATGTGAGGTCGGCTTCATTAATCCTTTTTTTCTCCATTGAGCCCTATTAAGGCAAATCATTATAACCATAGAATGAAATAAGTGCACAATAACAATTATAGTGCATTTCCCAATCACAATGTAAAAGCTAAAAAAGATTAATGATGAATAATAGTATGCCAAACTAGAAAATATTAATCTATTAGATGCATGATAAGCTCTCATTTGTGTCTCGCTTGAAGACTGGTGAATATTTGTGTGATATTAATTTTTTTTCTCATTTATGCCCTCTTGGAAAACATGATTTGAAACCTTTTATCCACTTGGGCTTCAATACTCTAAAAACTGCCATCCAAATTATAAAACAACTCAGATTGGGTGGCATTAAAATCCTTGTCAATATTTACATGACCA
Organism: Dendrobium catenatum; assembly: GCF_001605985.2. Taxonomy (NCBI): domain Eukaryota; kingdom Viridiplantae; phylum Streptophyta; class Magnoliopsida; order Asparagales; family Orchidaceae; genus Dendrobium; species Dendrobium catenatum. The sequence goes on from NW_021318876.1 coordinate 2,469,529, forward strand.
TGGCTAAATTCTCTATAGGATTTGTAATAATGGTTTTGGATGGAGAAGTTCTTATGCTATTTTCCACTAAACTTATTTCAATAAAGGGCAGCTTTGTTGGATCTGATTCTGTAAGACCAACTAGAGTTTGTTCAAGATTTGACGTATATGCTTGTACCAAGGAAGATGGAACTACTCTTACCATGTGAAATGATATTTTAATTATATAAATGCTCCAAATGTTCTTACTTATAAAGATCGATAACAGATGATTTTCTGGGTTCCATATGAGCTATGAAGTAATCATAGCAGTTCTGCTAAAAATTTTTAAATATGACTTTCTATCAATGGTGACAAGAAGACAAACAAGTCCAAACTTCACCATCCAAAGACGTATTAACATCCAATTCAATTAAAATCCTTGCCACAAATATCCTAAAGAGATGAGCTGTAGCACATCTATTTACTAGGGTTTGCTAAAGGTAGAACTTAGAGAATATAATTTACAATAAATTATAAACAACATCAAGCCTTAATCCCAATATGTGGGGCCAGCTACATGAATCCTTTTCTTCATTATGCCCGGTTAAGGGTCAAATTCTCATTTAAATCTAATAAGGAAAGGTTATATCTTCTAATATTTTCTAACCAATTCTTTTTAGGTCTACCTCTACCGTTTTTTCACATAAGCCAAATCTAATGCATCTACTCTCCTAACTAGGTCATCGGAAGGCTTCCGTTTTATAAGACCAAACCATCTAAGGCGATTCTCTCTAATCTTATCTTCCACTGGAGCTACTCCAACCTTTTCACGTATATGCTCGTTTTGTATCTTGTCTCTAAGAGTAAAGCCACTCATCCACCTGAGCATGCTCATCTCTGCAACACAACTTAATAGTATGCTTCTCTTTTAATGGCCAACATTTTGCACCATAAAGTATTGTAGGTCTCATCACTATCTTATAGAATTTTTTCTTAAGTTTGAGAGGGACTTCTCTATCACACAACAAGCCTGATGCATTCCTCTACTTCAACCATCCAACTTGATGTCTACTAATAATATTCCCATCTATTTCACCATTACTCTGAACAATAGACCCCACATCAATGTTTAAAATTGCGTATTCGGGTATTAAGGCATTTTTCATTCGTGAGGCGAGGCGTAAGCCTCAAGGCGTCGAGGCGGGCCTCAACCAAAGAGAGGCGCAAGCCTCATAAAAAAAACTCGAGGCGTAAGCATCGAGGCGTTTTTTACTGGAATTGCGCAAAGGCGGGCCTCAAGGCGAGCCTCTTATTGCGCAATTTTAAACCATGCCCCACATATCTAAAACATGTACTCTTATTAATGACTTGATCGTCCAAAAGTCTCAATACCCCCACTAGATTATTACTACTAAAATTATACTCCATAATTTAATTTTAGATCTACTGAAACGAAAACCTTTAGACTCTAAGGTTGACCTCCATAAATCAAGTGTACCTTCAACTCCCTCTCTAGTCTTATCAATAAGAAGAATATTATCAACAAAAAACATACACTAGGGTACAGCCTCTTGCAAATGTCTAGTGAGAACATCCATGACTAAAGCAAAAAGATATGGGCTTAAGGTTGATCCTTGATGTAATCCCATTGAAATAGGAAAATACTTGGTTAAGCCACCTTGTATTTGAATACAAGTAATTCCTCTTGCATACATATTCTTAATGAATTGAATATAAGCATTATTAACCCATTTCTTTTCTAGAATTCTCCATAGCACTTATTTTGGAACTTTATCGTATGCTTTCTCTAAATCAATAGATATCATATGTAGATCCTCCTTTTTCTCACTATACTTCTCCATCAAACCTCTCAATAAATATATAGCTTCCGTAGTAGAGCTACTCGACATGAATTCTAATTGATTTTGAGAAACATCACTATCACGTCACAACCTATGCTTCATAACTCTCTCCTATAGTTTTGAAGTATGAGAGATTAACTTAATTTCTTTATAATTCACACAATTTTGTGCATCACCTTTATTCTTAAAAATAGGAATCAACACAATAATTCTCCACTCAATTAGTATTTTTTTTGTCCTTAAAAATAATATTAAAAAATTTAGTAGGCCAATAAATTCTTTCGTCTCCTAAGCATTTCCACACTTTTTTTGCAAAATCATATGTTCCAACAGCTTTTTTACACTTCTCTTTCTTTAAAGCTTTTCTAAGTTTTGTTTTACTAATACGTCGATAAAAATAAAAATCTTTATTATTATTTAGGGTGATAATGTCACTAAAATCAATTTATTCTCACAATATTTTTTAAAAAGTTTAGTCAAATATCTCATCCTTCTTTGTTGAATATTTTCTTCTAATAAAAGCACTTTTTGATCTTCATTCTTAATGCACTTCACTTGAACAAAATCCTTAGTATTCATATATGTTACTTTGGATAACTTATACATATATGTTTTGTCCTCCTTAGTAGTTAATATTTTATATAAATCATTAAAAACAAAAATTTTTGAATTGCATATGGCTTTCTTAGACTCCTTACAAGCTTTTTTATATCTTTCTTAATTATCAGAATTTTTACATCTAAACTAATTTTTATAGCAAAACTGCTTATTTTTTTTCTTTTCTTGTACATTTTGATTCCATTAGATACTATTTTGCTATTATGAGTTTTTTTCTTTGATACTCTAAGCACATTCTTTGAAACATTCTTAATATCACTAGTTATTATTTCTCACATAATATTTTCTTCCTCATGCACAGACAAAACCTTAAAATCTAAAATTTTACTCTCAAAAAATTTTTTGTTAATATTTTTTAAATGCCTCATCTAATCCTAGTACAACGTTTGATTTTTCTTTTGATATACTGCCCTTTCATCTTAAAATCCAAAACTCATGAGTACATAAAATTTCACTCAATATAATTTTACAGTCTTTGCATTCTAAATGATATTTATTTTTATAAGAAAATAATTAAACTGAGTTTTACTATATCTATTCTTAAATTATAGAAAATATAATTTAGACTGATTAAAATAATGATGGCAAATTTGAGTTAAATAAAAGTTATAAGAGGTTCAATGGTTGAGTCAAAATGAGGAGACAACTTCAAAATTCACATAGGTGGGCTTAAAAAATTCTTGCTGACTCGTTTTGGATTAATTCGAGTGATTCTTGGCTAAATATTTAGAATACTTATCTTATAAAGGTATGAAAACACCAAAAAAATTGCTATCATTTTGTGAGCACTTCATGTTTTAATTTGAGGTTTCTCATAAGCATAAGCTCCTATGGTTAATTTTTCATCTCACTTACGAGAGAATTTATAATTATGGGTAGTGAGTTGGTTATATGATGTTTAGCATATAGTAGCAATTTGAATTATGAAAAATTAATATATCAATATTTGCTCATAGCATATGGTGGGGGAAATATTCTGTTAGTTCCATCATTATGGGTTGCCACGAACCTTCGTCTATTTAGTGGAGGTAGTAAAAAACTTGATCCGTGGATCCTTGTTAGCAATCATGACCTGCATCTTCGAGGGAGACTCATAGAGATAGTGTGAAAGCTTGTTTAAGGGTTCAATTTTAAGTTGAACTTAACAAGTAGAAGGCTTAGTGCCATACTAGGTGCGCTTATGTCTCTGAACTCATAAATTTTTCTATTATGGAACTTGTGTGTTTGTGCATTAACTATGGTTTAACATTGCACAATTAGAAGTCCTCCTTAAGGCTCATCGCAATGCAATTTTAAACAAAGTATCAGGTGAGGCTTATGCTCTAATTCAGGTGAGGCGAACCTCAAGGCATGCCTTGGCATAATTTTGAAGAGGCATAAGCTTCGAAAATTAGATTTTAGAAAATTTAAAATTTTTAATTTATAAATTTAACGTTAAAATTAAGACTATTTAGTATACCTAAACAAACCAAACTTTTTAATAACTATATAACCTTAATCTCGCAGCCGCACATCGTTGGATACTCGCACCCAATCCTATTGCATATTTGTTGCTTTTGTGCCTTCGTCTCTTCTCGTCCAATGATTTTATTATGAGGAGAGACAAAGAAATTATTTTTAATGATAATTCTACTGAAGTTGCAGTGGTCTCTGGTCTACTTATTCACAAGAGGTAGTTGACCTAATTAGACAGAAGGATCTTTTTTGGTTGCCATGAGATGCTTCTTTTAAGAGAAGAACCATTTGGACTTTTACTGTAGATGTTTGTTTGAGGGATCATATTGAAGTTGAAGTTAACTAACAAAGGCCTTTGTGCTATATCAAGTGAACTCTATGATTCATTTTTTAAAGAGTCTTTAAGCCATTGATGAACTTGTGGGCTCTGATCACCGTGACTATAATTTAATAGTTTCATTTTTTGACAAAATTGGCCTCGATCATAATTGTTTATTTATGATGCCATTTGGTGGCAAAACTTCTTGTTAAAAAAATGCAAGCTACATCCTTACTAGCATGATATCATTTAAGAATAAGTCATTACGATACAGTGAACAACGATATTCTTTATATATTCTTGAATTTTTCACCCTCGACAATTGATTGTGTATGATGGATGGATTTTTACTTTAATTTTGTGTGGTAGATTTTATTTAAAATATGTTTGAATTTATTTTTTTTTTTTCAAAATTTGTTTGGATGTCCTGAAATGATCTGTATTAGGATTTGTTGGCATTTTGAAAGATATAGTTTCCTCCAGTAGATATTTTCTTTTAGCACAATAATCATCGAGGTTTGACTACTTTTTTGTTACTTTCGACCTTGTGGACTCTATCAATGCACTCTCAAGCAATTTATTTTTATTCTTAACAATTTTCTTTTTTTTTTTGTTTTATCACATCCATGTTCAACAAGTCTTTTCAAATATTCTTATAGATTTATTATGTCCAAATTTTGGCAGTTTCCAAGCGTCTTTCCCATGTAGGGCATTTTCGAGGTTGCGATGCCTTTCCGTCATGTTTGAAAAAGTGCGCATAGGACTTCAACACTTGTTTCATTTTTTTTCCTGTTTTTTAGCAAGGGTTAACTTGGAACCCTTTAAATAGCTAAATGACTAGTTAAAGTCCTTAAAACTAAAGTCCTGTTTCTTATATGTTTCTCCTTTGGATGGGTCCATCAAATTTTGAACCTTGGGTGGATTTAACTTTGATATTATGGGCTCTTGAACCCAACCTCCTTCATATGTTGTTAGCTATGCCGATGCCTTATCCATAAAGCTGTCTTTGTAACTACCTTCACTTAAGTTGTCGAGGGTTTCATATATAGTGGAAGAGGGAAAGACATGGAGAGACGTGGTCTCGTGCGACACTGTGTAGATCAGCGATAGGCTCATGCAAGGAGTGAAGGCTGGAGAGAGGAAGGACTAGAGCTGAATTAGGGGAAAAGGAGTATGTGATTTAAGAATGTCACGTGGGCTGGGAAGGAGTGAGGGCGACAGACTAGAGTGGTTTGTGGATGTGACATTATATGGTGGGATAATGCAAAAGGATGGGATATGGGAGGAAGCATGAATTGGAGAGATTTTTTATTTAATTTTTTAATTAATTATTTTAAAAATCATATAAAAATAAAAAATGATAATAAATAAAAAGGGTGTGCATATATTCATGCTCAATTCCTCATTCCTTGTGCATCTCAAAATACATACTATTAGGCTCACATGCAAGCTAACTTTGTGTTTTTTCTGTATGTGCCAGCACATGCAGAATGGATTTTTGATTTTAAAAATTTTATCGCACATCATGGTATTCTGTTTTGTGATCTAATGATTGAATGACTTTTGCGTGACTTCCCATTTATTGTTCGACGTTTTTGTTGTGATCAATTGAGTTGAACTCTAGAGATGTTTTATTTGCTATTTTCAATGTTTCAAATTTATCGTCACATTTTATTTTGCGAACGGGCAAAGTTCGAGCGACTTTTATATGACATGGCATATGTCTTCCATCATTTTCTTTGCGCTTGATCGAACAATTTAAAGAAAATGAAGCATGTGAGAACTGTTCGACCTGATGATATTCCAATAGAGGAGTGGATATGCTTAGGAGATGCAAGAATTTCTGGCTAACCTTTTTAATATTATTTTGAAGACTAAAAAGATGCTAGATGTGTGGAGAATGCGTGTGTTGATTCCTATCTTTAAGAATAAAGGTGATGAAGCATAGGTTAAGACGTGATACTAATATTTTGCAAATTATAAATGAATTATGTTGATGTGTCATACTTTAGAACTATAGGAGAGAGTTATGAAGCATAGGTTAAGGCGTGATACTAATATTTCTCAAAATCTATTTGGATTCATGGCATTTAGGTTTACTAGGGAATCCATACATTTATTAAAAGGTTTGATGGAGAAGTATATAGAGAAAATTGAAGATCTTCGTATGATATTTATTGATTTAAAGAAAGCATATGATAAAGCTCCAAGAGAAGTGCTATGGAGAGTTCTAAAAAAAGGGATTAATAATGCTTATATTCAAGTCATTAGGGATATGTATGCTGGAGATGTTATTTGTGTTCAAACATAAGGTGGTTTGACCAAGTATTTTCTAATTTTAGTTGGATTACATCATGGATCTTTCTTAAGCCCTTTTTTTTCCTTTAGTCATGGATGTTCTTAGTAGAGATCTGTAAAAGGATGTTCCTTGGTGTATGCTTTTTGCAGATAATATTCTTCTTGTTGATAAAACTAAAGAGGGAGTTGAAGGTACACTTGAATTATGGTGGTCAACCTTAGATTCTAAAGGTTTTCGTATGAGTAGATCTAAAACTGAATGATTTATGGCACAGAATGTTGGCCATTAAAAGAGAAGCATAATACTAAGTCAAGTGTTACAGAGATGAGGATGCTCAGGTGGATGAGTGTCGTTACTCTTAGAGACCTGATACAAAATGAGCATATACATGAAATAGTTGGAGTAGCTCAAGTGGAAGATAATATTAGAGGGAGTCGCCTTAGATTGTTTCGTCGCCTTAGATTGTTTCGTCACATAAAACGGCGGCCTTCCGATGACTTAGTTTGGAGAGTAAATGTATTAGCTTTAACCTATGTTAAGAAAGGTAGAGGTAGACCTAAAAAGACTTAGTTAGACATTATAAGAAATGACATTTCTTTATTAGATCTAAATGAGAATTTGACTCTTAAGTGAATACGATGGTGAAAAAGGATTCATGTAGCCGATCCCACGTGGTGGGATACAGACTTGATGTTGTTATTTATCGAATCAATTACGGAGGTTCCTTTGGTGATTTAAATGCTCTTGAAATGTTGGCATAATCCATTTTGCAAATTGGCAATGTTCAAGTGATTTCAATTGCATTTGAGGTGTTTCAAACCCATTTTGCATGGCGTATTGTCAGTTAGGCTGACATTCTCATTGTATTTGTTGAAATCAATTAGGAGATACATATTTAGGTTTATAATGCACTACAACAAATATGACTCACGTGTGGAGTGGACCATGTTTGTTACAATAGGATTGATTATGTTGATTTCTATTTTTTTTTGGGGGGGGGGGGCATTTTGAATATGTAGAAAAATACTCGGTCATAATAGTTGCTGTTGCACAAGAGTATTCTCATAAATTTTCAGTTTCATTCAGCATACTTCAAACTGCAAACGCTTATTCTTAGACTATAGGAGGAGGTTATAACCATACAACAACAACAATAATAGCATCAAGCCTTTGTCCCACTATGTGGGGTCGGCTACATGAATCCTATTTCGCCATTGTGTCCGGTTAAAAGTTAAATTGTCATTTAAATCTAAAAAAGAAAGATCATTTCTAATATTTTCTAACCAGTCTTTTTGGTCTACAAATGCGATAAAAAAATATAGGGGACCTATATTTTTTTATCACAAAAAAGAAAATGATACTACGACGACGACAACCCGCTAAAAGACTAGTAAGAGAGAGAACAAACTCTTACATTTCATATTAAAGAAATAAAAAGAAATTAAAATTACAAACTCGACTCGATCTCAAAGACAACACCCTAAAGTTGGTGCACTTGGAAGAAAGATACAGGTGGAGTGGCACTTGCGGAGAGACGGAAAAGGTTAGAAGCCTGAGAAGAAAGGTTGGAAAGAGCCCGCAGGATTTTCAAAGGGGACGAGAAAGAAGGGTGGAAAGAGCTCGCAGGATTTCCAAAGCAAACCCGCAGGTTAAAGCTTCCAAAAATAACTTTTCATAACATTCACTTACTTTCAAACATTACAAGCCCCCATATATATAGGTATGAAAGGAAATACAAAGAGACACATTACATTAATTTTAACACAAGAAACTAAGCATCAAAAGCATTAAACCCAAATGCTTTTCGCGCAAAAACAGCCCAAGCCAAGAGACCGAAGAGGTAGCCGCGGTAGCCAAGGAGGCCGAGCGGGAACCAAGGGGGCACGGTCACGGGAGGGAGCACAGGAACAGGAAACCAGCAGCTGGCCGGAATCCAAGGGGGTAAAAGCACATAAAGCCATGGTGGAATTCAAGGAGCCACCATGGGAAGACTAAATAAATATCTTGGGATTCCAAAAGCCCTTTTTGGAAACCCAAGAGACAACTTTAAGACATTAATAAAAAGATAACTATGAGCTAAGATCATAGCTAATAATGAGCTAACCCTTAGTTCAATAAATGAACTAAAGATCAGCTCATAAATGAGCTAAAATTTCAGCTCATTATGATTGTGGCTAAGTAGACTCCAGGGAAGCAAATTCATATTATTTTGGACATAGGTGACCCCCCCTTTGTCTACATCAGATTCTCCCCTTCTTGAAGAACTCAGCTCCTGATGAGTTGGTTGTTGTTGTCTTCCGAGGAGGAGAAGACGGAGCATCAAATTCATTTATCAGGTCTTCATACTTTTGCAATGATCTCATCTCATTCTTTCAGGAATTTATCTTGTAAGCACTGCTTTTTCTTCATGTACCTTTCTGTACGTAGATGCATCCATACTTGAAGCTTGTACAGTTCATATTCCAGTGGATGTGTTGGACTTTGATGGAATCCACCTATCCATAGAATCTTCAATTTTCATCGGAACTTGTTTCTTTGATTTTTTGTCTTCTTTTTTTTTTTTTGACGACTCAAACAAACAAAAAAATAAACTCAAATGACTCAATCAAACTTAAGACTCACAATTCCTTTTACGACTCAAGACTCACAAAACTCTCGACAGACTTGACTTGACAAACTAAAATTGACAAACCAAAATTTGACAACCAAAATCCTAGGACTTCCTAACTTGCTCTGATACCAAATGATGCGAGCAAATAAATACAGGGGGCCTAGCAAATAAGGGCTAACTTGCTCTGATACCTTATATTTGTTTTGTCAAGTCAAGTCAAGTGTGAGTCTTGTAAGTCGTGTTGTGTCATAAGTTTTATTTTGAGTCTTGTAATTTTTGAGTCATTATCTTCTGTAGGTAAACATCTGTCCAATGGAAGTGGGACATCAGGATTGTCATGATTGATCTCCTCCATGAATGAAGACATATTTTTGGTATTTTTCATTTTTTAAATTGACTCAGAAAAGACTCAAAAAAACTCGATCTAAACTTAGACTCACAATAAGACTCACGACAAGACTTATACAACAAAACTTGACAATCAAAATAAAATTTGACAAACCTACAAATTGACAACAACCTAGGACTTCCTAATTCTTGCTCTGATACCAAATGATGCGATCAAAAAATATAGGAGACCTATATTTTTTTATCACAAAAAAGAAAATGATACTACGACGACGACGACCCGCTAAAAGACTAGTAAGAGAGAGAACAAACTCTTACATTTCAAATTAAAGAAATAAAAAGAAATTAAAATTACAAACTCAACTCGATCTCAAAGACAACACCTAAAGTTGCTGCACTTGGAAGAAAGATACAGTGGAGTGGCACTTGCGGAGAGACGAAAGAGGTTAGAAGCCTGAGAAAAAAGGTTGGAAAGAGCCGCAGGATTTTCCGGAGGGAAGAGAAAAGAAGGTGGAAAGAGCCCGCACAGGATTTCTAAAGCAAACCCGCAGTTAAAGCTTCCAAAATATACTTTTCATAACATTCACTTACTTTCAACATTACAAGTCCCCCATATATATAGGTATGAAAGGAATACAAAGAGAGACATTACATTATTTTAACAACAAAAACTAAGCATCAAAGCATTAAACCCAAATGCTTTTCACGCAAACAGCCCAAGCCAAGAAACCGAAGAGATAGCTGCGGGAGCCAAGGAGGCCGAGCGGGAACCAAAGGGGGCAGGTCCGGGAGGGAGCAAACCAGGCACGGGAAACCAAGCAGCCACCATGGGAATGGACTAAAACCAAATATCTTGGGATTCCAAAAGCCCTTTTTGGAAACCCAGAGACAACTTTAAGACATTAATTAAAATATTAAAACATAAAAATACATTAATAAAAAGATAACTATGAGCTAAAATCATAGCTAATAATGAGCTAACCCTTAGTTCAATAAATGAACTAAAGATAGCTCATAAATGAGCTAAAATTTTAGCTCAATTATGATTGAGCTAGTAGACTCAAGGGAAGTCAAAATTCATATTATTTTGGACATGAGATGACCTTCCCTTTTTCTACATCATCTACCTCTACCTTTCTTAACATGAGTCAAATCTAATACCTTCAAACTTTCCTAATCGCGATCATCGGATCCGTTAATGTGAGCAAAATCATCTGAAGGCAACTCTCTTTAATCTTATCTTCCCGGAGACTACCCAAACCTTTTCACGTATATGCTCATTTCGTGATCCTATCTCAAGGTTCAAGCCACTCATCCACTAAACATCCTCATCTCTGCAAACTTAATTAGTATTGCTTCTCTTTTAATGGCCAACATTCAGCCATAAAGCATTGCAGGTCTCACAACCATCTTAAGAATTTCCCTTAAGTCTGAGGGGGACTTTTCTATCGCACAATAGCTCGATGCATTTCCTCACTTCAACCATCCAACCTTGAATTCTGCTGATAATATCTCCATCAATTTCACCATCAACTCTGAACAATAGATCCAAGATATCTAAAACATGTACTCTTTATTAATGAACTTGATCGCCAATAGTCCACAATCCTCTCACTAGGTCTATTGCTACTAAAATTTACACTCCAATATATTCAGTTAAAGATCTACTCATAGCGAAAACCTTTGACTCTAATGTTGACACCATAATTCAAGTTTACCTTCAACTCCCTCTCTAGTCTTATCAACAAGAAGAATATCAATCAGCAAAAGCATACACCAAGGTACATCCCTCTTTGGGCAAAATGTCTAGTGAGAACATCCATAACAAAGCAAAGATATGGCTTAAGTTATCCTTGATGTATCCCAACCGAAATAGGAAAAATACTTAAGTCAATTACCCACCTTGTGTAATTAGCTCTTGCATAACATACTTTAATGATTGTGAATATAAGCATTATTAACTCCTTTCTTTTCAAGAACTCTCCATAGCACTTCTCTGGAACTTTATCAATATGCTTTCTCTAAATCAATAAATATCATCATGTAGATCCTCCTTATTCTCTCTATATTTCTCTCATCAAACTCTTCAAATATATGTATGGCTTCCATAGTAGACCTTCCGGCATGAATCCAAATTGATTTTGAGAAACATTAGTATCACGTCGCAACCTACGCTCCATAACTCGCTCCCAGTTTTAAGTATGAGACATTAACTTAATTTTCTCTATAAATCGCACATTCTTGTGCATCACCTTTATTCTTATAAATAGGAATTAATACACTCATTCTCCATTGATTTGGCATCTTTTTAGTCTTCAAAAAATATTAAAAAGTTTAGTAAGCCAAGAAATTCATTCACTCCCTAAGCATTTCCACATCTCTATTGGAATATCATCAAGTTCCAGCAGCTTTTCCACACTTTCGTTTTCTTTAAAGCCTCTCTAACTTCGGTTTTCTTATACACCGATAAAAAAAAAAATCTTTATTTTCATTAGGGTGATAAAGTTACTAAAGTCAATCATATTTTCACATTTTCATTAAAGTTTAACAAAAATATCTAATCCACCTTTGTTGATATATATTCTAAGAAAATTATTTTTTGATCTTCATTCTTAATACACTTCACTTGAACTAAATCCTTACTACTACTATCTCTTTGTTTGGATAACTTATACATATATCTTTTTCCCTCCTTAGTATCTAATATATTATATATAATCATTAAAAAAAAAGCTCTTTGATCGTAAATAGCTTTCTTAGATTCCTTACGAGCCTTTATATCTTTTCAATTATCAGAATTTTTTCAATCTAAACAATTTTTAAAACAAATCTTCTTATATTTTATCTTTTCTTGCACATTGAAACTCCAAGCATATCTTTTGCAATATTCTTAATATCACAAGTCACTTTTTCTCATATAATATTGGCATCCTCATACACAGATAGAATTTTAAGATCTAAAATCTCACTTTCTAAAATACTTTTATTAATATTCTTTAAACGCCCCCATCTAATCCTAAAAAATCATTTTATTTTATTTTTTTGCCTCTTTGTCTTAAAGTCCAAAACTAAAAATCGATGTTTGGTACTTAAATTTTCACTCGGAATAAATTTACAATCTTTACAATCTAAATGATCTAATTTTCTTATAAGAAAATAATCAATCTATGTTTTATTATATCCATTTTTATAAGTGATAAGATGATCATCTCTTTTCTTAAATAAGGTATTAGCTATTAAGAAATCATAAGCTAAAGAAAAATCTAATATAGTCTTACCACCTTCATTTGTCATTCCAAACCCATGGCCACCATGATGCTTTTAAAATTATCTATCTCTCTACCAACATGTCCATTTAAATCTCCTCCAATAAAAACTCTTTCTGCTAGAGGTATATTTTGTATTAATTTTTCTAAGTCATTCCAAAATTTAAATTTTGAACTCATATTCAATCCTACTTGAGGGGCATAAATACTTATAATATTAACAATCTTAACACCAAGAACAATTTTTAAAGCTATAATTCTATCTCCGATTCTGTTAATTTTTATAACATTATCCTTCAAACTTTTATCTATAATCACACCTACATCATTTCTAGTATGACTCCTACCTGAATACCATACCCTATATCCTAAACTATTAATCGCCTTAGCTTTCTCTCTAATCTATTTAGTTTTCTAAGAATGTACAGAATATTTATCATCCTATGAATCATAATATCTATTAATTATATTAATTTTACTATAAGGGAGCCTATATTCTGAGTTCCTATCCTAATTTTAGTTTTATGGACTAGCTTCTTTGCCCACATCCATCCTTGATTTGGGAACCCTTGCCTATTTAACATTGCACCAGGGCGCCGATGCAGCGGCCCTTACACACTTGATACTGTATTCAGGCCATATTATGCGTCGCTTCCAGGGTGGACAACGCCCTTCATGGCATCATACTAGATTAATCAAGTTTTCTTTTCCATTAGGTTAGGATTTTTCCTTTCCTAAGGATTAGATGTGCTAGTGTAGGATTACGCATTTTGTAGCACCATCCTAATTTAATCATGCTTTTTTTCATTGGGTTAGGATTTTCCTTTAGGATTAGATGTGTCGATGGTGGATAACGCCCTTCGTGGCATCATCCTTGTTTTAATTTAATTTTTTTTCTTTAGGTTAGGATTCTTCCTTTCCTTAGGATTAGGCTTGTTAGTGTGGGATAACCCCCTTTGTGGCACCATCCTAGTTTAATCTTGTTTTATTTTTCTTTAGGTTTGGATTCTTCCTTTTCATAAAATTAGATGTCTTAGTGGTGGAAAACATCATTCGTGGTACCATTCTAGTTTAAACCAATTTTCTTTTCCTTTAGATTATGATTCTTCCTTTCTGTAGGATTAGTCGTACTAGTCATGTACAATGCTCTTTGAGGCACTCTACTAGTTTAATCTAGTTTTATTTTCCTGTAGGTTAAGATTCTTCCTTTCCTGAGAATTAAACTTGCTAGTAGTGTATAACGTCATTCAAGGCACCATCCTAATTTAATCCAATTTTTTTTCCTTAAGGTTAGGATTATTCCTTTTCATAGGATTAGATGTGATAGTGGTGGACAATGCCCTTTGTGACACAATCCTAGTTTAACTCAATTTTTCTTTTCTTTTAGGTTAGGATTCTTCATTTACTTAGGATTAGATGTGCTAGTGAAGATTAATACCCTTTGTAATACCATCCTAATTTAATAATTTTTTTTCCATTAGGTTAGAATTTTCCTTTCCTTAGTATTAGATATGCCATTGTTGGATAACGCACTTCGTGGCTCCATCCTAGTTTACTCCACTTTTCTTTTCCTTTAGGTTTAGATTATTCCTTTTCTTCAGATTAGACATATTAATGATAGATAACGCCCTTCGCGGCACCATCCTAATTTAATCTAATTTTCTTTTCCTTTAGTTTAGGATTCTTTCTTTCTATAAAATTAGATGTGTTAGTCGTGTATAATGCCCTTCTTGGCATGATATTAGTTTAATCCAGTTTTCAATTCCTTTTGGTTAGGCTTATTCCTTTCCTTAGGATTAGACATGGAAGTGGTGGATCATGCCTTCGTCAAAACATCATAGTTTAATCAAGTTTTCTTTTTCTTTAGGTTTGGATTCTTCCTTTCCGTAGGATTAGACGAGCTAGTCATGTGCAACACCCTTTGAGGCATCATATTAGTTTAATCTAGTTTTATTTTCCTTTTGGTTAGGATTCTTCCTTTCTTCATGATTAGACGTGTTAGTGGTGGATAATATCATTTGTGTCACTATCCTAGTTTAATTGTGTTTTCTTTTTCCTTTAGGTTATGATTCTTCCTTTCTTTAGGATTAGGCATGGTAGTGGTGGATAACACCCTTTGTGGCACTATCCTTTTTTAATATAGTTTTATTTATCTTTAGATTATGATTCTTCATTTTACTTAGGATTAAACGTACTAGTGGTGGTTAACACCCTTCGTGGCACTATCCTTGTTTAATACAATATTCTTTTCGTTTAGGTTATAATCCTTCTTTTTTGTAAGATTAGATGTACTTGTGGTGGATAACGCCTTTCGTGGCACCATCTAGGTTTAATCCAATTTTCTTTTCCTTTAGGTTAAATTCTTTCTTTTCATACAATTAGACGTGCTAGTGGTGAATAACACCATTCGTGGCACTAGTCTAATTTAATCCAATTTTCTTTTCGTTTAGGTTAGCAATCTTCCTTTCCTAAGGATTTGACGTACAAATGGTGGATAACACTCTTTGTGGCTCCATCTTAGTTTAATCAAGTTTTCTTTTCCCTTAGGTATTCTTCCATTCTTTAGAATTAGACATGCTAGTTGTGGATAATGCCCTTTGTGGCACCAGCCTAGTTTAATCTAGTATTCGTTTCCTTTAGGTTAGGATTTTTCTTACCTTCGGATTTGACGTGCTAGTGGTCCCTAAAACCTTCGTAGCACCATCCTAGTTTTAGTATAATTTTCTTTTCCTTAACGCATTCTATCTTTTCTTAGAATTATAGGGGTGCTAGTGGTGGATAATACCCTTCGTGAGACTATCCCAGTTAAATCTAGTTCTTTTCTTTTATATTAACATTATTTCTTTCTCAAGGATTAGATTTTCAAGTGGTGGATAATGCCCTTTATGACACAATCATAGTTTAATAAAAAATCTTTAGGTTTGAATTCTACCTTTCCATAAGATTAGAAGTTTTAGGGGTGGACAATGCCCTTTGTGGCACCGTCCTAATTAATCCAATTTTCTTTACTTTAGGTTAGGATTCTTTATTTTGATTAGATGTGCTAGGGATGGACCATGCCCTTGTGACACCATCCTAGTTTTAATGTAGTTTTCGTTTTCTTTGTGTTAGAAATGTTTTTTTCGTTAGAATTTGACATGCTAGTGGTGAATAAAGTCTTCGTGGCACCATTCTAGTTTAATCTAGTTTTTATTTCCTGTTGGGTTAGCTTTCTTCCTTTCTTAAGGATTAGACGTGCAAGTGGTGAATAATGCCCTTCATTGCACCATCCTAGTTTAATCCAGTTTTCTTTTCCTTTATGCTAGGATTCTTCCTTTCCTTAGGATTAGACTTGCTAGCGGTAGGCAATGCCCTTCGTGGCCCCATCATTGTTTAACCTAGTTTTCATTTCCTTTAGGTTAGGATTCTTCCTTTCATTAAGATATGACATGCTAGTGGGGGCTAACGTCCTTCGTGCTACATCCTAATTTAAACCAATTATCATTTCCTTTAGGTTAGGATTTTCTTTTCCTTAAGATTAGACGCGCTAGTGGTGGATAACGCTCTTCATGGAACCATCCAAATTTATTCTAGTTTTCATTTCCTATTGGTTAGAATTATTTCTTTCCTAAGGATTAAATGTGCTAGTGGTGGACAAATGCCCTTTAGGATAGGATTCTTCAAAATGTGAAGATTAGACGCGCTAATAAAGGATAACGCCCTTCGAGGCACCATCTTAGTTTAATAAAATTTTCTTTTCCTTTAGGTTATAATTTTACCTTTCTATATATCTTTCTCCATCTCTCTCTCTCTCTTTCTCTCCCTCTAACTCTCTTGCTCTCTCTCCCTCTCTCTCTATATATATATCTCCATCTCTCTCTCTCTCCTCCCTCTCTATCTCTTTCTCTCTCTCCCTCTCCATATATATATATATATATATCTCCATCTCTCTCTCTCTCTTAATTTGGTTTTCATTTCTTTTAAGTTAGAATTATTTTTTTTTTTAATTTGTCGTGTTAGTGGTGAATAAGACCATTCATAGTACCTTCCTAGTTTAATCCAGTTTTCTTTTTCTTTAGGTTTGGATTCTTACTTTCCTTAGGATTAGACGAGCTAGGGCTTGATAATGCGCTTCATGGCTCTATCCTAGCTTAATTTAATTTTTTCCTTTAGGTTAGAAGTTTTTCTTTCCTTGGGATTAAAAGTGGGGGATGATGCTCTTCGTGACACCATGCTCGTTTTTAATCCAGTTATCTTTTCCTTTAAGATAGAATTCTTCCTTTCCTTAAGATTAGATGCGCTAGTGATGGACAATGCCTTCATGACACCATCCTAGTTTAATCCAAAATTCTTTTCCTCTAGGTTATGATTCTTTCTTTTTGTAGGATTATACATGCTAGTTGTGTACAACTCGCTTCATAGCACCATATTAGTTTAATCCTATTTTCTTTTCATTTAGGTTAGAATTCTTGCGTTCCTTAGGATTAGACGAGTAAGTGCTGGATAACGTCGTTCGTGGCACCATAATAATTTAATCCAGTTTTCTTCTTTTTTTTTAAGGTAAGGATTTTTCATTTCCGTAGGATTAGACGAGTTAGTGGTGGATAATACCCTTTCATGACACCATTCTAATTTAATCCATTTTTTATCCTTTAGGTTAGTATTTTTCCTTTTCTTATGATTAGACATATTAGTGGTGGAACACGTTTTTCATGACACCATCCTGTTTAAACCAATTTTTTTTCCTTTAAGTTAACATTTTTTCTTTCCATAGAATTACACGAGCTTGTGGTGAATAATGCCCTTCGTTGCACCATCCAAGTTTAAACCAATTTTCTTTTCCTTTAGGTTAGCATTCTTCCTTTATTAAGGATTAGATGTGCAAGTTATGGATAACACCATTCGTGGCACCATCTTAGTTTTAATCCAATCTTCTTTTCCTTTAGGTAGGATTTTTCCTTTTCTTAGGATTAGACACGCTAATAGTAGTCAACACCCTTCGTTACACCATCATAGTTTAATTTAGTTTTCATTTCTTTATTTTAGGATTCTTCCTTTCTTGCAGATATGACATGCTAGTGGTGGATAACGCTATTCATGGCACCATCATAGTTTAACCATGTTTTCTGTTCTTTTTTCTTAGGATTTTTCTTGTCGATCGGATTAAATGTGCTAGTGGTGGATAACATTCTTCGTGGCGCAATCCTAGTTTAATCTAGTTTTATATTCCTATAGGTTTGGATTTTACTTTTCCTTAGGATTAAAAGAGCTAGTGGTGGATAACGCCGTTTGTGACACCATCCTTATTTTAATCCATCTTATTTTCCATTAGGCTATGATTCTTTCTTTCCATAGGATTAGACGTGTGAGTGGTAGATATCGCCCTTTGTGACACCTTACTAGTTTAATCCAGTTTTCTTTCCCTTTAGGTTAGGATTATTCATTTCCTTAGGACTAGACGTGCTAGTGGTGGACAATGCCCTTTGTGATACTATCATAGTTTAATTCAATTTTCTTTTCCTTTATATTTTGATTCTTTCTTTCCGTAGGATTACAAATGCTAGCCGTGTGCAATGCCCTTCGTGGCATTGTACTAGTTTAATGTAGTTTTCATTTCATTTAGGTTAGGATTCATTCCTTTCCTTAGGATTTGACATATTAGTGGTGGACAATGACTTTTGTGGCACCATTCTAGTCTAGTTTAATTAAATTTCCTTTTCCTCTACATTAGGGTTCTTACTTTTCCTTATGATTAGACGAGCTAGAGGTGGATAACGCGCTTCGTGGCACTATCCTTGTTTAATCCAATTTTTTTTCCTTTAGGTTAAGATTTTTCTTTTCCTTAGGATTAAAGGTGCTAGTGGGGGATAATGCCCTTCGTGGAATCATCCTAGTTTTAATCCAGTTATCTTTTTTCTTTTAAGATTCTTTCTTTCCTTAGGATTAGACGTGCTAGTTGTGGACAATGCCCTTTGTGACACCATCCTAGTTTAATCCAATATTCTTTTTATTTAGTTTAGGATTCTTCCTTTTCATAGGATTAGACGTGTAAGTCATGTATAACGCCCTTCGTGGAACCATACTAGTTTAATCCAGTTTTCTTTTCATCTAGGTTAGGATTCTTCCGTTTCTTAGTATTAGAAGTGTTAGTGGTGGATAATGTCCTTTGTGACACCAACCTAGTTTAATCCAGTTTTCTTTTCCTTTAGGTTAGTATTTTCCTTACCTTAGGATTAGACATGCTAGTGGTGCGTAAAAACCTTCGTAGCACCATCATAGTTTTAATATAGTTTTCTTTTCTTTTAGGTTAACATTCTATCTTTCCTTAGAATTATACGTGCTAGTGGTGGATAATGACATTTGTGGTACCATCCTAGTTTAATCCAGTTTTCTTTTCCTTTAGGTTAACCTTTTTCCTTTCCTAAGGTTTAGATGTTTAAGTCGTGCGTAACGCCCTTCGTGACACCGTTCTATTTTAATTCAATTTTCTTTTTTTAAGATTAGGACTCTACCTTTGCATAGGAGTAGACATTCTAAGGGTGTTGATTACACCATCCTAATTTAATCTAGTTTTTTTTTTTAACTTTAGGTTTGGATTCTTCGTTTCCTTAATATTAGACGTGCTAGTGGTGGAAAATGCCCATCATGGAACCATCCTAATTTTAATTTAGTTTTCATTTCCTTTAGGTTAGCATTGTTTCTTTCCTTAAAATTTGATGTGGTTGTGGTGAATAACTCTCATCATGGCACCAACCTAGTTTAATTCAGTTTTCTTTTACTTTTGGCTAGCATGCTTCCTTTCCTAAAAATTAGACGTGTTAGTGGTGGATAACGCCCTTCGTGGAACCATCATAGTTTAATTCAATTTATTTTCCTTTTGGCTAAGATTCTTCCTTTCGTTAGGATTAAACGTGCTAGTGGTAGATATTGCACTTCGTGGCGTCATCATAATTTAACCAAATATTCATTTCCTTTAGGTTAGGATTCTTCCTTTCCTTAGGATATGACATGCTAATAGTGAATAACGCCCTTCATCGCACTATTCTAATTTAATACAATTTTTGTTTTCTTTAGGTTTATATTTTTCTTTCCTTAAAATTAGACATACTTGTGGTGCATAACACTCTTCGTGGCACCATTCTAGTTTTAAGCCAGTTTTTATGGCCTTTAGGTTAGGATTTTTCCTTTTTTTAGGATATAACGTGTTAGTGGTGGATAATACCGTTCATGGCACTATCCTAGTTTATTCCATTTTTCTTTTCCACTAGGTTAAAAGATTATTCTTTTTCACAGGATTAGACATGTTAGTGGTGGATAATGCCCTTTGTGACACCATCCTAGTTTAATCCAAATTTTTTTTACTTTGATTTGAATTCCATCTTTTCGTAGGATTAAAAGTGCTAGTGATGGATAATGCCCTTGGTGGCACCATCATTGTTTTAATCCAATATTCATTTTCATTAGGTTAGGATTCTTCCTTTCCTTACGATTAGACGAGTTAGTGGTGGGCAACGCCCTTCGTGGCACAATCCTATTTAATCCAATTTTCTTTTCCTTTTGGTTCGTATTCTTCATTTTTATAGGATTAGACGTGCTAGTGGTGGATAAAGCCCTTCGTGGCACTATCTCACTTTAATCTAGCTTTTCTTTAGATTAGGATTCATCTTTTCCATAGGATTAGATATTCAATTTATGTACAATGTCGTATGTGACACCATACTAGTTTAACTAAGTTTTCTTTTCATTTAGGTTAGAATACTTTCTTCCTTAGGATTAGATGTGCAAGTTGTAGAAAATTGCCCTTTCTGGCACCGTTTTAGTTTAATCTAGTTTTGTTTTCTTTTAAGTTGGGATTCTTCAATTCTGTAGGATTAGTTGTGCTAGTGGTGGATAACGCCCTTCGTGGTACTATCCTACTTTAATCCAATTTTCCTTTCCATTAGGTTAGAATTTTCTTTTTCATAAGATTAGACATGCTTGTGGTGGAAACGTCTTTTGTGGCACCATCATAGTTTAATCCAATATTCTTTTTCTTTAGGTTAGAATTATTACTTTCCTTGGAATTAGTCATGCTGGTGGGGGATAACACCCGTCGAGGCAAATTATAGTTTAATCAAATTTATTTTTCCTTTCGTTTAGGGTTTTTCCTTTCCTTATGATTAGATATGCATGTGGATAACGCCCTTAGTGATACCAACCTTGTTTTAGTCAAGTTTCCTTTTTCTTTAGGTTATGGTTCTTCCTTTTCTCAAGATTAGACGTGCTAGTGGTGGATAACGCCCTTCGTGGCACCAACCAAGTTTAAAACTAATATTCTTTTCCTTTAGGTTAGGATTCTTCCGTTCCATAGGATTAGATGTGCTAGTGGTGGACGATGCCCTTTGTGGCACCATTCTCGTTTATTACAGTTTTTCTTTACTTTAGGTTAGGATTCTTCATTTTCTTAGGATTTGACGTGCTAGTGGTTGATAACACCCTTCATGGCACCATTCCTAGTTTAGTCCAATTTTTTTTTTCCCTTTAGATTAGTTTTTTTCATTCCATAAGATTAGACGTACTAGTGGTAGATAACGTCCTTCTTGGCATCATCTTAACTTTAAACCAATTTAATTTTCCTTTAGGGCAGGATATTTCATTTTTTTAGGATTAAGTCCTTTAATTTTCTTTTAGGTAGATAAAGTCCTTTTTAGCACCATCCTATTTTATAGGTTAGGCATTATCCACCACTAACTTTCATTTAGGTTTGGATTATTTCTTTCCTTAGGATTTGAAAAGTTAATGGTGGATAATGATGCCCTTCGTGGCACCTTCCTAGTTTAATCTAATTTTCTTTTCCTCTAGGTTAGGATTCTTACTTTCCTTAGGATTAGACGAGCTAGGGGGTGGATAACGCGCTTCGTGGAACTATCTTATTTTAATCCAAATTTTTTTCCTTTAGGTTAGGATTTTTCTTTTCCTTGGGATTAATGGCGCTAGTGGGGGGTAACGCCCTTCGTGACACCATCCAACTTTTAATCCAATTATCTTTTCCTTAAGGTTAGGATTCTTTCTTTCCTTAAGCATAGACGTGCTATTGGTGGACAATACCCTTTGTGGCATCAGCCTAGTTTAATCCAATATTCTTTTCCTTTAGGTTAGGATTCTTTCTTCTCGTAGGATTAAACGTACTAGTCGTGTATAATAGCCTTCGTGGAACTATACTAGTTTAATTCATTTTTCTTCTGTTTCTTATTTATTAGATGTGCTATTAGTGTATAATACCCTTCTTGGCACCATCTTAGTTTAATCCAATTTTTTTTCTTTTAGATTATGATTTTCCTAACCTCAGGACTAGACATGCTAGTGGTGCCTAAAAATATTCGTATCACCATCTTAGTTTTAATACAATTTTCTTTACCTTTAGGTTAGCATTTTATCTTTCCTTAGAATTATATATGCTAGTAGTGGATAATGCACTTCGTGGCACCATCCTAGTTTAATCAAGTTCTTTTCTTTTAGGTTAACTTTCTTCCTTTCCTAAAGATTAGATGTTCAATTGGTGGATAACGCCCTTCGTGGCATCATCCCAATTTAATCCCGTTTTCTTTGACTTTTGTTTAGAATTCTTCCTTTTGATTAGACGTGCTAGTGATGGAACACGCCCTTCGTGGCATCATCCTAATTTAAATTTGGTTTTCATTTCTTTTAAGTTAGAATTATTCCTTTTTTTGGAATTTGCCGTGTTAGTGGTGAATAACACCCTTCGTAGTACCATCATAGTTTAATCTAGTTTTCATTTCCTTTTGGTTAGCATTCTTCCTTTCCTAAAGATTAGACGTGCAAGTGGTGAATAAAGGTCCTTCATTGCACTATTCTAGTTTAATCTTATTTTCTTTTTTTTTTTAGGTTAGGATTTTTCCTTTCCTTACGATTATATGTGCTAGTGGAGAATAACACCCTTAGTATCACCATCCTAATTTAATCATTTTTTTTCCATTAAGTTAGGATTTTTCTTTCCTTAGGATTAGATGTGCTGGTGGTGGATAATGCCATTCATGGCCCCATCCTAGTTTACTCCACTTTTTTTTTCTTTAGATTTGGATAATTCCTTTTCTCTGGATTAGACACATTAGTGGTGGATAACGCTATTCGTCGCACCATCCTAGTTTAATGTAATTTTCTTTTCGTTGAGGTTTGGATTATTCCTTTCTTTAAGATTAGATGTGCTAGTCATGTATAATGCCCTTCTTGGGATGATATTAGTTTAATCCAATTTTCAATTCCTTTTGGTTAGGATTCTTCCTTAGGATATTACATGCTAGTGGTAAATAATGCCCTTTTTTGCACCGTCTTAATTTATTCCAATTTTCTTTTCCTTTACGTTAGGGTTTTCCTTTCCTTAAAATTAGACGCACTTGTGATGTATAATGCCCTTCGTGGCACCATCCTAGTTTATTCTAGTTTTTTTCTTTAGGTTAAGATTTTTTCATTCTATAGGATTATACATGCTATAGGTGGACACCATCATAGATTAATCCTGTTTTCTTTTCATTTAGGTTAGGAATTTTCCTTAGAATTAGACGCGCTAGTAGTGGATAACACCATTTGTGACACCATCTTAGTTTAATCCAGTTTTCATTTTCCTTATTTTGAGATTATTCCTTTCCTTAGGATATGACGTGCTAGTGGTAAATAACGCCCTTCGTGGCACCATCCTAATTTTATCACGATTTATTTTCCTTTAGGTTAAAATTCTTTTTTTTGTAGGATTAGACGTGCTTGTCATGTACAATGTCATTCGTGACACCATACTAGTTTAGTACAATTTTCTTTTCATTTAGGTTTGGATTGTTTCGTTCGTTAGGATTAGACATGCTAGTGGTGGATAATGCACTTCGTGGCACCATCCTAGTTTATTCCATTTTTTTTCTTTAGGTTAAGATTTTTCCTTTCTGTAGGATTAGACATGCTAGAGGTGAACACCATCTTAGTTTAATCCATTTTTCTTTTCCTTTAAGTTTGGATTTTTTGCTTTCCTTAGGATAAGACGCGCTAGTAGTGGACAACACCCTTCGCGGTACCATCTTAGTTTAATCAAGTTTTCTTTTCCTTTATTTTAGGATTATTACTTTGCTTAGGATATGACGTGCTAGTGGTGAATAACACCCTTCATGTCACCATCCTAGTTTTATTACGATTTCTTTTCCTTTATGTTAGGATTCTTTCTTTTTATAGAATTATACGTGCTAGTCCTGTACAATGCCATTCGTGGCACCATACTAGTTTAATACAATTTTCTTTACAATTAGGTTTGGATTGTTCCGTTCCTTAGGATTAGATGTGCTAGTAGTGGATAATGTCATTTGTGGCACCATCCTTGTTTATTCCTGTGTTTTTTTCTTTAGATTAAGATTTTTCCTTTTCGTAGGATTAGACATGCTAGGGGTGGACACCATCCTAGTTTAATCTAGTTTTATTTTTCTTTAGGTTAGGATTCTTCTTTTTCTTAGAATTAGACGTACTAGCGGTGGACAACATTATTCATGGCACCATCTTAGTTTAAGCTAGTTTTCTTTTATTTTAGGATAGGATTTTTCCTTTCCTTAGGATTATACATTCTAGTTTTGAATAACACCAGTCAAGGCACCATACTAGTTTAATCAGGATTTCTTTTTCTTTAGGTAAGGATTCTTCATTTCTTTAGGATTAGACGAGCGAGTGGTGGATAACGTCCTTCGTCGCAGAATCCTTGTTTAATACAATTTTCTTTTCCTTTAGGTTAGGTTTCTTCCTTTTCTTAGGATCAGACGTGCTAGTGGTGGACATTGCCCTTCATGGGACCATCCTAGTTTAACCCAGTTTTCTTTTCCATTAGGTTATGATTCTTCATTTCCGTAGGATTAGACGTTCTAGTCATGCACAACACCCTTCGTGGCGCGATACTAATTTAATCCAATTCTTTTCATTTAGGTTAGAATTCTACATTTCCTTAGGATTAGATGTGCTAGTGGTGGACAATATCCTTCTTGACACCATACTAGTTTAATACAGTTTTCTTTTTCTTTTAAGTTAGGATTATTTATTTTCTTAGGATTAGAGATGCTAAGGGTGGCTAACGCGCTTCGTGGCACCATCCTAGTTTTATCTAGTTTTCTTTTGCATTATATTAGGATTCTTCCTTTTCATAAGATTAGACATGCTTGTGGTGGAAAATGTCCTTTGTGGCACGATTCGTGTTTAATCCAGTCTTCTTTTCCTTTAGGTTAGGATTTTTTCGTTCCTTAGGATTAGAGGCGCTTGTGGGGGATAATGTCCTTCGAGGCACCATCCTAGTTTAATCAATTTTTTTTCATTTTGGTTAGAATTTTTACTTAGGATTAGATATGCTAAAGGTGGATAATGTCCTTCAGGGCACCAAACATGTTTTTTTCCAGTTTCCTTTTCCTTTAGGTTATGATTCTTCCTTTTCTTAGGATTAAATGTGCTAGTGGTAGATAACGCCCTTAGTGGCATTATCCAAGTTTAAAACTAGTATTCTTTTTCTTTAGTTTAAAATTATTCTTTGCTGTAGGATTATGCGTGTTAGTGGTGGATAGTGCTCTTCGTGGCACAATCCTAGTTTAATCCAGTTTTCCTTTTGGTTAGGGTTCATCCTTTTCGTAGGATTGGACATTCTATTCGTATACAACGCCCACCATACTTTTTAAATCTAGTTTTCTTTTCATTTAGGGTATGATTCTTCCATTCCATAGGATTTGACATGCTAGTGGTGGACAATACCTTTCATGCAACCATTTTAGTTTAATTCAGTTTTCTTTTCGTTTAGGTTATGATTCTTACTTTCCTTAGGATTAGACGAGCTAGGGTTCGATAACGCGCCTTATGGCATTATTCTAGTTTAGTTTAATTTTTTTCCTTTAGGTTCTGATTTTTCCTTTCCTTTGGATTAGAAGGGTTAGTGGGGGATAACGCTCTTCGTGGCACAATCCTTGTTTTAATGTAGTTATCTTTTCTTTTAGGATAGGATTCTTCCTTTCCTTAGGATTAGACATGCTAGTGGTGGACATTGCCCTTCATGGCACCATCCTAGTTTAATTCAAAATTCTTTTTCTCTAGGTTACGATTCATTCTTTTCATAGAATTAGACATGCTAGTCGTGTACAACACCCTTCGTAGCACCATATTAGTTTAATCCAGTTTTCTTTTCATTTAGATTAGAATTCTTCCATTCCTTAGTATTAGACGAGCAAGTGGTGGATAACGCCCTTCGGGACACCATAATAGTTTAATCCAGTTTTGTTTTTCTTTGGGTTATGATTATTTTTTTTTTCGTACAATTAGACATGCTAGGGGTGGATAATACCATGTGTGGCACTATCCTAATTTAATCTAGTTTTTTTTAGGTTAGTATTCTTCCTATCCTTTGGATTAGACATACTAGTGGTGGACCACGTCATTCATGTTACCTTCCTAGTTTAATTCAATTTTTTTTTTCCTTTAGGTTTACATTCTTTCTTTCCTTATAATTAGATGTTGATGCAATCAAAATTTACAAGAATACTAAGATTGCAAAAAAAAACTAAAAATCTTCCTTTATAATAAGAAAATACAATGCTTAAACTTTTAAAACGAAGGACGATACAACTTTCATATAGATTAAAACAAAAACAACACCTAAAGGAGCTTGCAATCATTGAGAAGAAAGATACATATGAGGTGGACACTTACGGAGTAAAGAAAGAGATAAAAAGTCCAAGACGAAATCGAAGAGAGGACAAGCTCGCAAGCTTTCCCAAGAAGAAAAGAAAAGGAACAAGCTTGCAACCTTTTCTAAGAAGAAAACCTGCAGGTTTTTGGCTCCAAAAATTTTTCACATAACTCTCTTCTTTTATTCTCAAAACCACCCATATATATAGTTGAAAAGAGGCAGCCAAACAGCCCCTAATTTCCTCCAGCCGAACCAATCCATAAGGGGGGAACAAAAGGCCAGCATGCGGTCTGGAACAGCAGCTGAAGAGGCTTCATGAGGACGGGAAAAGTCAACCACGGGTACAGGAAAAAACAACCACGGGACAGGAGCCAGGAGAGAAACTGAAAGGCCAAGGGAAGGGAGAAAGTGGGGGGGGTGGATGAACGAGGACACTCCCATTTATAAGCTAAAAAGGAGTTGAACTACAAGTAATAATGAGCTAATTTTCGTAGAGAATATGGCAGCTCAGCAAAGGGAAGCTAAAACCAAGACAACCAAGCCTAAACAAGGAAATCAAATCAAACTAAAAATAAGGCAAATCAGTTGGCCCCCTTTGCCTTATGTAGTTTTTATTATTCAAAATTTTAATTTATGTAGCTTAATTTTTGTCATACAAAGAAAACACAACAAATTTAACCATTGGTCAACCTTCATGATAAGTTCATCATAGGGATTAGAAAGGAATGTAGAACCCCCAAAATGTATTCAATATTTGTAGGTTATTTCATTAACTACATTTTTGATATCTTATTTTATTTTTTGCTGTCCTAAATTTTTTTCTTTAATTAAAATGAAAGAGTTATTGTCTTTATGATTTATAATAAGAATTAAGCTCTAATTCTTCTTAATTAAGTCATAGTGAAATATATAATATTGATAACAATATGTGCATCAATTTTTATGCATTGATCTTTTTTTTCTGCTTTTTTTCTTTTTTGCTCTTTGTTTAAGTATTAGATTTTGCTTATTGCCCAACACAACTTACATTATTTCTTAATTTTGTTGAATCCGGATATAATCTATTTCACCTCCATCAATTATGAAAATGATTTGGCCATATCCCATATAGACAATCACAGCTGACACGCATACTTTAGCTTTTTGTTGAAGGAAATGCCAAGACTGGTATCATCTGCACTATGAGCCTTATGCTTAACCCTATATAGTATCCTCGTAGCACACTTTTCTTTGCTTCTTGTACAAAGGAAATTACAAACTCTACATAGGTTAATATGATAAATTTATAATACAACTCATGGTCTTCAAAATCATTCTCTAATACTATTTATATGGTATATTTGGAAACAATTTTAGCTCCTAAATCTTTTTATTTTTTATCATATTATATTTGGCAAACAATTGGTCAAGCAATAGTAGAAAGTGGTTGCAAGAATTAAAGCATAATTGCATACTGATCTTTATGCTTCTTCTAACATAGATGATGTTCTTTTCGAAAAGAAATGCATATTAAGAAGGCAAAAGAAATGGAAATTGCATTCTTCGATCTTCTAGTTTGGTTGTACTTAGGATTAGATGTGGCAATTGTGGATAACACACTTCATGGGACCATCCTAGTTTACTCTAATTTTGTTTTCCTTTAAGTTAGGATTCTTCCTTTCCGTAGGATTAGACGTGCTAGTGGTGGACAACACCCTTCGTGACACCATACTAGTTTAATACATTTTTTTTCCTTTAGGTTAAGACTTTTCCATTTCTTAGGATTAGATGTGCTAGTGGAGGATCCTTCGTGGCACCATCCTAGTTTAGTTAAATTTCCTTTTCCATTAGGTTAGGATTTTTTTTTTCTTAGAATTAGAAGTGCTAGTGATAGATAATGTCCTCTATGGCACTATCCTAGTTTTAATACAATTTTTTTCTTTTAGGTTAAAATTCTTCCTTTCCTTAGGATTAGGCATGTTAGTGGTGGATAACGCACTTCATGGCACCTTCCTAATTTAATTTAATTTTCTTTTACTTTGGTTATGATTTAGTCTAGTTTTCTTTTTCTTTAAGTTAGGATTCTTACTTTCCTTAGGATTAGCCGTGTTAGTGGTGGATAACGCCCTTCGTGGCATCATGCTAGTTTAATCTAGTTTTCTTTTTATTTAAGTTAGGATTCTTCTTTTTCTTAATATTAGATATACTATTGGTGGATAACATCCTTCGTGGTACCATCATAATTTAAACTAGTTTTCTTTTCTTTTAGGTTAGAATTCTTCCTTTCCTTATGATTATACATTCTAGTCGTGAATAATGCCCCTCTAGGCACCATGCTAGTTTAATTAAGTTTTCTTTTTCTTTAGGTCAGGATTCTTCATTTCATTAGGATTAGACGAGCGAGTGGTGGATAACGCTCTTTGTCGCATGATCCTAGTTTAATCCAATTTTCTTTTCATTTAGGTTATGTTTCTTCCTTTTCTTAAAATTAGACGTGCTAGTGGTGGATAATGCCCTTCGTGGCACCATCCTAGTTTAACCCAGTTTTCTTTTCCTTTAGGTTAGGATTCTTCCTTTCTGTAGGATTAGACGTTCTAGTCGTGCACAACATCTTTCGTGACACCATACTAGTTTAATCCAGTTTTCTTTTCATTTAGGTTAGAATTCTTCCTTTCCTTAGGATTAGATGTGCTAGTGGTGGATAATGCACTTTCTGACATCATACTAGTTTAATATAGATTTCCTTTTATTTTAAGTTATGACTCTTTATTTTTTTAGGATTAGATGTGCTAAAGGTTGATAACGTCCTTCGTGGCACCATCCTAGTTTAATCCAATTTTCTTTTGCATTATATTAGGATTTTTCCTTTTCATAAGATTAGACATGCTTGTGGTGGAAAATGACCTTCGTTGCACTATCCTTATTTAATCTAGTCTTCTTTTCCTTTAGGTTAGGATTTTTTGCATTTATTAGGATTAAAGGCGCTTGTGGGGGATAACGTCCTTCGAGGCGCCATCCTAGTTTAATCAAATTTTCTTTTCATTTTGATTAGAATTTTTTGTAATTTTAGTATCAATAGACCTGGTGAGGGGATTGTGACTTTGGGTTATAAAGTCATTAATAAGAGTACACGTTTTAGATATCTTGGATCTATTGTTCAGAGTGATGGTGAAATAGATGGGGATATTATCAGCATAATTCAAGTTGGATAGTTGAAGTGGAGGAATACATCGGGATTGTTGTGATCAAGAAAACTAAAGGGAAAATTTTATAAGATGGTAGTGAGGACTGCAATGCTTTATGATTCTGAATGTTGTCCATTAAAAGAGAAGCATAATATTAAGTTAAGTGTGGCAGAGATGAAGATGCTCAAGTGGATGAGTGACTTTACCCTTAGAGATAGGATACGAAATGAGCATATACATGAAAAGGTTGGAGTAGCTCCATTAGAAGATAAGATTAGAGGGAGTCGCCTTAGATGGTTTGGTCACATAAAACGGCGGCCTTCCGATGACCCAGTTAGGAGAGTATAGGTATTATATTTGACTTATGTTAATAAAGGTAGAGGTAGACCTAAAAAGACTTGGTTAGAAAATATTAGGAATGACCTTTCTTTATTAGATTTAAATGAGAATTTGACTTTTAATAGCACACAATGGAGAAAAAATGATTCATGTAGCCTACCCCACGTAGTGGGATAAAGGCTTGATGTTGTTGTTGTTTGGTTATAATTTTTCCTTAGGATTAGATGTGCTAGAGTTGGATGACATCCTTCGTGGCACTATCAAAGTTTAAAACTAGTATTCTTTCCCTCTAGGTTAGAATTCTTCTTTTCCGTAGTATTAGAGGTGCTAGTCGTGGATAGTGCTCTTTGTGGCACCATCCTAGTTTAATCCAGTTTTCCTTTAGGTTATGATTCATTCTTTTCGTAGGATTAGACATTTTAGTCGTGTACAACACCCACTATATTAGTTAAATCTAGTTTTCTTTTCATTTAAGGTAGGATTCTTCCTTTTCATAGGATTTGATATGCTAGTGGTAGACAATGCCCTTAGTGGAACAATCCTAGTTTAATTCAAATTTTTTTTTTAAGTTATGATTCATACTTTACTTAGGATTAGATGAGCTAGGGTTCGATAACGCGCTTTGTGGCATTATCCTCGTTTAATCTAATTTTTTTTAGGTTATGATTTTTCCTTTGTGGCATAATACCGAAATTAGAGAAGCTTTAAAGAAAATGAAGGGTGGAAAAGC
>NW_021318876.1:2500266-2507998 GCF_001605985.2 Dendrobium catenatum
GAAGATATTCTCACAACTGAGAGTATTTAAAAGTTTTTAAAGAGATCTAGTTAGAGAGGAAAATTAAGGAGAAAAAACACACTCGAAGTGACGGGAGGAGAGAGAAGCTCCTAGTTTGTCTCTAGAGAGGAAAATTTCTGAATTCAAAATTTTCCAAATTTCTTCAATCTTGGCTCTTCCTCGGATTCGGGAGGGAGGTGGGACATGGTGGTGGATGGCCGCTGGCCATCACCGCCTTTGATTGGGAATGCAACAGCAGTAGGAGGAGGGGATATGAAGAATAAGCCTGTGCTTGGGCGCAGGTGACTCGAATGGATCTTGAAGCAGAGGAGGCTCACAAACGTAGATTGAAAGGAGAACTAGTCATATCTGAAAATGTTGATTTTCAATATGAGAAGATGAAGTACGTTGAAGGAAAAGGTAAGAATCTTTCTATAAATGCTATATGTAAGACTCCACGTATTTTGAAACCGAATGGATTTTTTCCAAATAAATCCTTTGATCATGAGGCTTCATCATTTTGTATGAAAATCTTTGTGAATAAATTTGGGAATTTAAATGCAATCCCTGTTTATGACAGCGAGATAAATGGGAATTCTTCGAATTCAATTGACAAAAATTTTCATAATAATATTAAGGAGAGGGTGGATCCTTCAAAAAATGATGTGGGGAGCAGGGAATGCATAACTGTCGCGGTGATAGAGAAATCATTTGTAAACATAGAAGATAATAGCAAGATGAGTAATCTGTGGAGTAATAAACATTATATTAAGTTGAATTTCAAAAGAGAGGATATTGTGCTATCTGAAGATGGAAAAGCTGTCAAGTTAGATGAATCCGCTGAAGTTTTGAATGCTAAAAGATTAGAGAACTCACTGGTTGCAAAGATTTTTGGGATGGAAATTTCTTCACATTTAGTGGCTTGGGAGTTGAGATGACAATGGGCTCATTATGGACAATTTCATTTTACAACCTTAGAAATGGGTTGGTATTTTTGCTCATTCAAAACATTGGTATGAATGGAAGGATTTCTGTCAGGTGGGCCTTGGTTTGTAAATGGCCACATTGTGGGAATGAAAAGGTGGTCAATGGAGTTTTCACCGAGCTCTACGAAAGGATTAACCTCTCTTATATGAGTTAGAATGACACAATTGCCTCTACATTGTTGTGATGAGAAAAATGTTGCAATGATTGCTTCAATGGTAGGTGTTCCTTTGATGTTGGATGGGAACATGTTTCAATGGGGAAGAAGGGAATTTGCTATAGTTTGTGTTCGTATGGAGCTAGACAAACCTCTTCCCTTGGGTGTTTGGGTGGAAGGATTGGGTGGGAGATTCTTTCAAAAGGTTGAATATGAGATAATCTCACCGTTATGCTATGATTGTGGCATGATTGGTCATGAAAAAAGCAAATGTAAAAAAAGCTAATATGGCTGAAAAGAGTAAAGTGGATCTACTTTTATTCAAGCCCAAGGCAATATTCTTAAGGCACAAGAGAAGGAGAAGATATATAATTATGGACCTTGGATTCATGTTAATTACAAATGGAACAAAAGGTTTAACAAAGAAGTAATCAAGGGGAGACAATTACAAAAGAAAGCTGATATGAAGGATCAAAGCAAATCTAATACATATCAAGCTGAAGGAAATTTGCTGACCAAGGAAAAAGAAACTGCTGGGATCAACTAGCAGGTGGAAGAAGGGATTTTGGAGGAAGATTTATCAATTGTCAAGAAAAATTATCAGGTTTTAGCTGAGATGATTCCTGTAGAAAGCTTGGATCCAGTTGACGTGATAAATGGGAACAAATTTCAATTGCTTTCCTAGGTTTTTGCTGAAGAACTGATTAGAATGGATGGTGAAGAAAATGAAATACTAGCCATGGAAAGTAGGAGAGATCAAGATTTTCATTGCTCAGTGATAGAAGAAAAGAAGAAAGATTGTGGCTGGGTAAGTTCTGAACAACTTGAAGATGGGGAAATAAATCCAAATGATGAGTATGATGGAATGGAAAAAGAAGTACAAGTTTGTTCTAGTAATTTAGAATAAGTTGTAGTAAACAATTCAGAGGCTCTCGGGACAGAAAATGTTGTATTCAATAATCCTACTACGGAGGAACTCTCTCTGGCTGAAGGTTTAAAATGCAAAGAACAAAAGAAAGAAATCAAAATGAAGGCTGGCTTGCTTAATTATGTATCTCCTTTGAATGTGATAAACAAAGTAAATAGGAATGAAGCTATGATAGAAGATGGGAAATTCTTTATTCCATCCAAATCAGGGAGTCTGAAGAAATATTTTAATAGAGATTTGAATAAGTTCGGTCCAATCAAAGGGAGTTTAAGAAGTAAGAAGTTGAGTATTGGTGATAGTGTTAGACACACTTCATCATTTGTCTCATAAATATGATCTTTGAAATGTCTGAAGGAATCCTTGGTTGGCTTTTGGATTGGATAAAGATGTTGAAGATTGTGAATAGTATAAAGGATGAAGAACTAAAGATTGAAGCTTCCTTCTCAGTGGAGGATTATGGATTTTATTTATTTTTTTTTTTGTTTTATGTTTAGTTTTCTTGCTTTATCTTGTTTTATTTTAAACACAAGTTGGAATTTGGAAAGGGGATTTAGATTAATGAGAACTCGTCATCTATCTTTTTTTTTTTTTTACCTAATTGAGAATTCTGGGATACTAATCAACCTTTTGGGTTGTTTGATCTTTGGTATCTCCTCCACTCCAATTGGTTTAAAATGATTAGTAGAGGATCTTATTTTCATTATGATTTTTCCTGCTTTCTGAATTACTTCTCAATGCTTAAAATAATTCAAATAAAGGCTTCCTTTCTTTTTCAAAGGATTGCCTAGGTTTGTTTAGTTTGTAATAGCTTTTTTTTTAATTCAATGCTATATGCATCTTTCAAAAAAGAAAGAGAGCTAGCTTGCAAAATTGACAAGAGTCATAAAATGAGCCCAAAAAGAAGAAAAACTGAAAAGATGCGCAATGATCACCAAAAAAATTGAAAGATTCACAAAGTGTATTAAAAATCAAAAGATGTGTAAAGTGCGCCAACTAATTGATAAGAGGCGCAAAATGAGCCCACAAGAAAACAAGCTTCATTCTCTTTCAAACCATTAAATCTTAGAAGAATTCATGTGTCACTTGATATTTTCAAATACTTGATTTCAAAATTCATGTTTTTGACAAATTACTTTGCTATATTATTCTATAAGATATTTTTTCTGGAACCAAGTTTTGAGCGTATCACTTTTTCTTATCTAATTGATTTTTCTGAGTTAGATCTTTTTTTTCAAAAGATGGTTTACCCTATAAGAAGTCCGAGCTAGGGTTAACAGGATCGGATGTTCTACCATTTTTTTAGATTTTGACGATGTTAACTCATTCTCTTATAAATTTTTAATTCAATCAAAAGGACAATTTATCATATTTGTGCTTTTATAAAAAAAAAAACTTTGTTTTTTATTCTTTTTATCATTTTTATCATCTTTTTGTTATTTTATATTTTGTTTTTACTAGTTTTTTATGCTTTAGAGAACCTTCTGATCACCTCCCGCCATCATAAAATTTCAATTTTTTCACATCGTCCTGGACGATATTCTTATCATCCTATACGATATCATCAATCCATCCTTCATCTTTCATCTAACGACTGATTTGACTCAATCATTTGAGATCATCATGGATGATCCCCATCGTCCTAAATGATCTAATCGAATTTTACTTCAACTATTTATGGTTATTCTAGGAGATTCACATGTTCGTCCTGGATGATCCACGTGGCCAAAGACATTACATGTATTAAATTCGGCTGGTATGATCCATTAATGTCGATCGTCCTGGATGATCCGCCTAATCATCCTGGATGATCTACTTTTTTAACGATCGTCCAGCATGACTCCTCAGGATGATCACCTTTGTCTAATCATCCTGGATAATATAACTTCCTTTTTTGACCAATCATCTCGAACACCATAATTTTTCCCGATCGTCCTAGATGATTTTGCAATTGTCCTGGATGATATGGCTGATTCATTATAAATAGTCAACCTCAAATAGTTTTCTCACCCCAAATCTTTCTATTCCTCTTTGTTCTCACTCATCCTTTATTAGTCTTGTCAATGGCGGGTGAAAAATAATCTAGAATAGTGACTAGCAGTTCTTCGGAGGCCACTATCGACCCTCATTTCACTGAGGAAGCTAACCAAGCCACCTATCTTTGTTACATGACTATCAAGATCACACTATCCAGGACCATCAACCCTCATATGCTCACTTACCCTATCCTAAATCTTTTTGTTCACACCTCCCTCACCTTCATTCTTAAACTCGCCTTCTCTTTCAATTTTGAACTCCTTTTTGATTTTTTTGCGAGCCTTAGGATCAACTCCACTTACAATACCCTTTAGTCCTATGTAAATAAATGACCTATAGAAATTACCAATCAGGACTACCATGAACTCCTCCAACTGTCCACTACTGGAGATAAAATTCACCTCTTGTCTCAAGATCTTAATTATGACTTGCCTCCTGCAAATCACCTTCTGAGGAACACTTATGTCTCTTATCATGATGGGGTGTCTAACACCTTAATCAAAGATACTAGGACAATCTAACATGTACTTTGCACCTCACTAATCCTTAAGGTTAGTGATCAAGTCCACATCACTCCTTTCCTTTCAATTACCACCTTCTACATCATGGTCCATAGAGAGTTCAATGCTGCTGATCTTCTTTTTCGATACATTAAGTATCTGACTAGTATTAGTGATCCAAGGAATAGAATAAATCCTAATCTTGCCTTAGGACACATCATAGCCTATGTCCTAAAAACTAAATATAATCTTTAATATCCTACCCCACCTAATTTTTAGCCTACCTTCTACACCAACAAGTCCTTCCACTTTATTCATAGTACTCTTCTCCACCCAGAGCATGAGGAGCCTGAGGGAGCTGAGGAGGAAGCTGCTCCTACACCTATTCTTGCACATACTCCAATCTTCTAGCACTCAGAGTTGGATCAGCTGGTGGAGCAGTTCGACCAGTGGGAGGCTAGGTTCGACTCTTATGTTGGTGCATAGGAGCAGTAGCATGTGGAGGATGTCACTAGATTTGATGCGTACGTGGCACACCAGCAGCAGCATCAAGACCAGGTTATGGCCTAGTTTTGGGAGTAATTCACTACCTTTTTTAGTTTCTTTCAGCCACCACCACTACCTCCTTCTGATGATCAGGACCCTTTATACTTGTAAATTGTTTTCTTGTGTTTTTTTTTTGTGATGTTGATTAATTTCTCTTTTATGTTATGTTTTTATTTTCTATTTTTCTCCTCCTTTTTGTGATGTCAAAAAGTGGAGTAGTGCTAGTGTTAGTATATTTGTTGTATTATTTTTTTCTATGTATTACTATTATTTAGTGATTGTAACACCTGCTTGATTTTAGTGAAATTTGTATTGCTTTGCTCATAGAATTTTCTATTACGTTATGTTTCAATTAACTTCTTAACTTCAAATTCCTACCAAATGTTTGTCATCATAAAAAAGGGGGAGATTGTTGTAAATCTAGATTCAGTGATTATAATTTTAATGATGTTAAACATTTCTATCATTTCTATGTTTCTATTATTACCCTTCCTACAAATGTTTCAAATCCTCATGGTTAATTGCAAATCAAGCCAGCTCAATATAAGGTAGATTAGGACTAAGTCAATATGTAAGTGTACTTCAAGTATTTTTCCTTTTCCTGAGTCAAATATAACAAAGTGGATCCTGATGCTAAGTAAACTTGCACACACGCACTCAGGGGCAAAAAGTATGTCTGTTTTAGAGTTTTTTGTTTTTGATCATATAGTCTGGGATGATCCAAAATCATCCAGGATAATTAGTTAAAAATAGAAATCCCAATTAGGGCATCCTTTTTAACACAGCTGAATTAAGCAAATCATCTTGTACGATATTGACATCGTCCTAGACGATATGTTCAAATTAGAAAGAATCCACTATCAACCCTTTTAGGCATGTTATTATTTTTAGACACCGTATAGGACACCATCCTTGATGATGCATTATAATTATGCCTAAATTAATTTGATGATAAAGGAAAGTAATTAAGATTTGATTAATCGATCATATCGTCTAGACGATCGCATGATCATTTGGGATGATCAGTTAAACAAATTTTAGTTTCTTCTTAAATCGTCTATGACTAACAAAATGATATGTTGGATGATATTTATTAATTTGAACTAATCATACAGGATGATCCAATAATCGGCCTAGACAATTAGTTATTTTTTCATTATCTAACATGTAAAGTCTAGCTGAACAGAGTGATGATCTGGATAATATTTGACATTTTGAAATAATCGTACAGGATAATATACCTAATCCTGGATGATCAGAATAAACAAATCTTCTAATCATCGAGCCTCCCCTAGATCATCCTGGCTGATTGAGTTGAATTTGTATTGATCATGCAGGATGATCCATCGATCATCCTAGATGATCTTTGTCAATTAATTACAATTTAGGGCAAATTTGAATCCCTTCTATATAAGATCTCTTATTTACTCAAGATGGGATCTTTTGCTGATGTTCTGACCTGAGAGAGCTAAGAAAAGGAGAGGGAGAGCTTGTGAGAGAGAGATGATCTAGTGTGGGGAAGTTTATGAGGATTTCATAAAGGTTTCTCTAAGAAAGGATCTGAGTCATCTTCTCCAGTCATCATCCCAGGTTCCTTGGAGGTTCTAGAAAGGTCTACTTCAGTGTTCGATCGAGATTCTCTGCTTGTTTCAGGAAGAAGCAAGAGGAGGTCGAGGTTCTCTGCCTGCTTCAAGAGGAAGCAAAAGGAAGTCGAGATTCTCTGCCTTCTTTAGGAGCAAGCAAAAGGAGTTCAAGTTCTCTGCCTCATTGGAGTTGGTGGAAAGGAGTTTTGAAAAGGATTCTTCTCCTGGCTGTGGGTGCAAAATGAGAGTTACTATATTTAGTGCAATACCCAGAGGAGAGGCTTTGGGGAGTGGACGTAGGTCGAGTTGACCGAACCACTATAAAATCTAGTGTACTCTTTCTTATTGCATTTCTATATTTTATTTTATGTGGGTGATTGTTTGGTTTAGATCGTGATTTTTATTTGAGACTTTTGAATAACCAACCCCCCCCCTCATTATTAGCATCGGGCTAGTTCATAAGGGCTTAACATCCCTAACAAACTTTCATTTTAAACTTAAGTTGACTATTTTGACTAATTAATGGCCAAAAGTGCTGAGGTGATAGGTTAGAGGCATGGTGAACTATTTTAAATAGGATTGAGAGGAGTCAAAAGGTAAACGTTAATGCAAGTATAAATGAGACGATGTATGAGGGAAATTGACTAAACTATGATGAGTTGAGTGGGTCAAGTCTGTGGGTCTCCGAAAGGATTCCGCTCGTGTGGTTCGAATGCAAAGGGTACAATCACACTATCCTGTAGGAAAAAATGATCGTAGGCCTTCACACTCGACACAAGCAGGCCAATGGAAGAGCAGATGGAGTTATAGATACGATTAGCCATGGAGGATAGCGGCTCTCACCTACCAACCTCAATGGATAATAATATCTATAACCCAAAAGTTCACGAGATTTCCCCCATTCGATACATCAGCTCGAATGGGGTTTATTTGATTATGGGGATCGGTTTCCTACGGGCGCAAGCCCCCGTAGTTAATTACATCTTAGGCCTTGACCTAG
>NW_021318876.1:2511361-2539286 GCF_001605985.2 Dendrobium catenatum
TCCACCAAAATCTCTTCTCTTTTTTTTTTTAACATAAAATCATACCCAAAGAACTACTAATCAAGTGTCCCTTCTCTCATTTGGAGTGGGGTAAAAAAAACAAAGCTTTCCATCGAGGAGATTTTATAGAAATCCCTCATTATAAAGCACTCGTTATAAAAAAAAAACATTCGCAAGACGAAAAACACATAAAATTCCAATGCAAGCCGATCCGCAAAACTCAAGAAAACAAAACTTCTCAATGCAAAACAACTCATAAAGCCCTTTGCAAAACTTAAAACCATCGACCGATTCATGAAATACGAAATAATTCATAAAACGTTCCAAATCATCCTCATTCTCCCAACAAAGAATCGCGAGCAAAAAGACCACTTAATCTTACCAACACAAATTCGATGGAAACATTAAATCCATAAATATAAGCTACTTTACATGCTAACGGAAACAACTCATAAAGCCCTTTGCAAAACTTAAAACCATCGACCGATTCATGAAATACGAAATAATTCATAAAACGTTCCAAATCATCCTCATTCTCCCAACAAAGAATCGCGAGCAAAAAGACCACTTAATCTTACCAACACAAATTCGATGGAAACATTAAATCCATAAATATAAGCTACTTTACATGCTAACGGAAGAAAATTCATTCATAGCAACATCTCACTTAAAGAGTTATGTAGATTTTTTAAAGGAAAGTAATGTTTTCAATCAATTTTTTTCTTTTAACAAGTTTGTAGAAGGAGAACCATTAAAGCCTTTACAGCAAACGATTAATAATGACATGATTGCAGACTAACTATATGCAAATGCACCATAAGATATACAATAAAATTAATATATGCAAGAGGACGATTGAGTAGAAGCAAGCATTAGCACAAGAAATGACATTATAAAGATCATCCATATCGCGTTGTTAGAGTAAAGCGGGAATCATGCTTATACAAACCTTCTCAAGGAACCTTTCTCCAAAATAACTCATTACTTAATAACTAAATGAGTATAACAAAGTCAAGCAATAGATGCCAAGTTTGAAAAGATTTCTAACAAGTCTCAAAATCAAGGCTTTTTTTGTTTTGATGCGATGTATAATTCAACAATGAAATAATACTCAAGTTCAAGGTGTAAATATGTTTTTTCCAAGAGACTATCACTTGCTCATAATTTATCTCATCTCTTAACGGATCTTGACACGAACATCTCACATGCATAGTTTAGTAAAAGAAGAACATGGTTTCCTTTTTGTAATTTTCTACCATTCACCTAGAACTTTGGATCACATGTCGTAACTCAAGTATAAAATTAGCAAATTAAATTTCATATATTAATGGTTCACTTCAAGCAACATAACTCAATCTTAGCACATCGAACAATTTCAAAGCACAACAAAATCCTTATAAGAAACTAACGAAGAGATCTATGTGAAATAAAATAGCTTGAACAATCAAATTTAAAAGCCTTCTTCTAAACAAATAACAAATCCATGACAAACGACTAATACGATTGAAGGTCTATGAAGCAACTAAGACAAGACAACAATAGATTATTCATGTATATAGTTATTCAAGCCTCCACCAAATATCCAGCAAGCCAAAACACATAAGCAACATAAATCACTCCATACAAGTATTAATAAGATAAATTCAAGTGGCCAAAAGTGCATGCAAAGGAAAATGACCAAATTTCATACCCATCCCTTTTATATTCCCAACGAGAGAACATTCTTTTAGCTCGCTATCACAAGAGCCGTCTCAAACGAAACCAACATTTTGGCATCCATAACACCAATTCCATATCTCATGACAAAGCAATGCCGATTTTAAGTCAAACATGATATCAATCTTAAAAGTGCAAAGACCGTCGTTTCAAATATGTGAATAACATTGAGTGTCAAAAATGAAACCTAGCTTCATAAAAGAAAACATTCAATGACAACGAAAGGAAATTAGGGATTCTCAGAGTGTCACTTTTAGGGAATAGTATCAAAATGAGACTTGTATTATACACTCATTCCATAAGAGCTTATTATACTATGCTAAGCATTAGAACAAACGCTTCATATACACACCTTAACAGAAAATCAAGATAGCATTTCAAGCTTCATGAGTTACAATTTGCAAATTCACTTATCATAATCACAAAAGATATTTTGGGTATATCGCATCAAGAGAATTATAGGCAAATTTAGTTGACTTAGCCATATGTAATATCATAGCAACATGGAAGAGAGAATCATGTGCAATTTTATACTAAACATGCTCACAAAATATTTATTTAACAAACTCCATATAAGTCTCATAGGTTACCACTAAACAATACAAAGAAAGAAATTTTCAAACACTTGAGGTGCAAAGTTTACAAAGTCATGTAAAATAAAACATCACATGAAAGGGTTCATACACCTATTAGATTGCAATCTTATCAAATTACCAAATTCATTTTTTTTTTAAGCTACGGGGAAACATTTTGAGGAAACTCCCACATGAGTAAACTCGCCATACAAGGCCTCGACGCAAGCAAACACCCATTGTTTTCTCTTGGGAGCATTCCACCAAACATTTGAAGTGCAATACTTGCAAAGTTATGAAATAAGTTCATATAAAGAGGATGGTTCACACCTAAATTTCAACTAAACTTCTCTAAACAATCTACCAAAATATGCTCAAAATCAACATGATAATCACTTCATCAAAAGACATAGGCATAAGGGCCAAAAGCACAACTCAAAACAATCTCATTCTCAGATTTTTACAAAGCTTTTGAATGTTGTCATGAGATCTACTATAGAGGACATGTACCTTCACTTAGAAATCAAAGAATCAAAGGTGTGATGACATACACACCATGAGTTCCATTTCACATTTTAAGCTTAACCAAAAAGAAACAAAACTCCACATAGATATGATTTGCTACCAGCCAAAAATACTCACAAAACTCTAGATTTGAGTGAAAGAAAAATCATGGTAGCTAGAGTAGAAGAAGAAGAAGAAGAAGAAGAAGAAGAGGGAGAAGACTCACAAAGGGGAGTTCGACCAATCCGGGCGTCGGGTTCGGTCTTGCGAGCACAGGCGGAGACCTGGGCTGGTTCGGACGTGGAGGCGCGACCGGAGCTCACGAGCAGAGGCGTCTGGCTAGTTCCGAACGGGAGCAAGGAAGGGAGGTAGCCGAGTTGGTTCCGGCCTGGGATCGTGCGAACAGAAGAAGCCCAAGAGAAAGGGGGTTTTTGAGATTGAGAGGGAGAAGGCGTTTGAGAGAGAGAGCCCCAGCGTCCGTGAGAGGGCGCGGATCCAAGAGAAATTGAGTTTTTTTTCTTCCACTCGAGACTCCCGTTCTGAGTAAGTTGAATTTGTTGCCGAAAGAGGAAGCCCGCGCGTTGTCTTCTCTCAGTTTGGCTTCCGAAATTGTGCCCGAAGAAGACATGTTCACTGCTCGATGTCTGCTTGGATCGCAGAAAATCTCTGAAGAGCGGGATTTCGGCCGAATCGCAGATCTCACTCGATTGTGGCCGTCGATGAAATCCTCTAATCTAGGAAATGGACTCAAATTGTTCAAAAAGTCAAAAGACATTTTAATAGGACCGAATTGAGCTGAATTAGATTAAAGTTAGCTGAGATTGGGTCAAGCTCGAGTCTGAATTCGACTCGATTCGAGTCGTTTTGGGCTCGAGCCGGCTCAATAAAATTGGTTAAACAGAATTGGGTCCAAAATAAATATCAATTCAACTTAAATCAGGTACGACGCGACGAAAACAAATTAATCGAGTCTAATTGAATTCATTCGAGTCTGATCCGGCTCGAGTCGGGTCGATTCGAGCTCGAATTAGGCTCGACGAGGTTCGATTAAACCGATCAAAGGTGTTCGAATACGATCAAGCCAAAATCGAGGTCAACAAAGTCTATCTATATTTGACTTGTAATGAGCTTGGATGGACTCAAACCATAAAAATAAATTAGATAAAGGGTTTAATAGGGTTTGGTTAAGTGAATGCAATGGTTTGACCTAAATCATGAGGACTTGACCAAACTTAAAGGGTTGACTTGGTCAAACCTACCAAGGATTGACCCTTCAATGGTTTGAATGCACCTAAATAATGAAGTTCAGTGGGATTGATGGTTTGAGGAGGCTTGAATAAGTTGAATGGATTTGGCACATTAGATTTACAATAAAGACTAGCTTGACCAGTCATGAGTTTAGTTAACAAAGTCAAATGTTGATTGGGTCAAAGTGGTCAATCAAGCCCAAATCACTGGATGAGGAAGTCAGGAGGTTTTGACTGAGTTTTGGACAAGTATGCAGCTTGGTTCAATATAAATAGGGTTTATGATTGATATGATCAACCATGGTTTACTTGGTCAAATAAGTCAAACCAAGGGTTGTACATGGGCCCAACAAGTTTTATTTGGTCAATAGAGAACAAATGTAGGTGGTCCCATGCACTAGAAAGGTCATTTGGTCCAAAATGATCATTTAGGCCCTTAAGGTGCATTTTGGTCAACCAGGTTAAACTAAATCCTGAGTTTGGTTCCAAAGCACTCCAAATTGTATTTAGGATTCATTGGAGAAGGTTTTAAGGATTGAATTGACAATGACATGTTATGTTTTGGGGAAAAGGCCAAATTTTCCTTTAAATAAAATTTTGGTCATTTTCACCCCTAGTCAACTCTTAGTAAAACTTGGCCAAATAAAATAAAGTTTACTGGTCAGAATGTCATAAAAAAAGTCATGAACATGGTTAAGGGTTTTGTAAAAGGCCTCAATGTCAAATTCCATAGGGTGGAGGGTCCAGTGGCACAGGCTATAAATATTTGAAGGTTTTATATTATTTGGAAATCAATTCAAATTCTTAGGCCGCAGGCTTTAGATTGGTCTCAAATTTAGAGGGTTAACCCTAGATACATGCCTTATCAATATACAACTAAAATATTAGGTATTAAAGGTCATTTGACTGAGTCTTAAGTTGATTCAAAAAACACCCATAAAGGGTTTCAAGACATAAGCCTTTAACCATAGATTTTTATCTAGAGTTCTTAATTTAAGATGGATTTAGAGTTTGAATAATTGAGTTTGAATTACCCACCTCAATCATAGTCTCATAAATGATTAAGATTGGTTGGATAGAATTAAAGCT
This sequence comes from Dendrobium catenatum, assembly GCF_001605985.2. NCBI lineage: Eukaryota > Viridiplantae > Streptophyta > Magnoliopsida > Asparagales > Orchidaceae > Dendrobium > Dendrobium catenatum. The sequence goes on from NW_021318876.1 coordinate 2,516,490, forward strand.
TGATTGGGGGTTGGATTATAGTCTGGAATTAAAAATTAAACTTGGCATTAAAATGTAAAGTCGACTAGAATTTAATTAGAGACTTGATTGGAATTTAACTAGGACCTATATGATTGACAAGTGGACACTTTCCAACCATCTGGTCACCAGGAGGGAGCCTAGGTAGGTCCTGATAACCTCATGAACAAATGAGGTCAACAAGGCATCATATATGTGGTCCTTGTTGAAATCTAACATATGTATTCCTCTAATTAAGTCTTGGGTGATCTTCATAAGGATCTTCATGCTTAAATGACATAGTCTCCTATGTCATAGCTAGGAATTATCAATAGTAGTTTTCATACACAAATAATTAGAGTATTCAATATAATTCAAATCAAGTAAAAAAACATTGCTAATTCTTTATCCTTCTAGAATAAATTTTCCATTCAAACTAATCATGCACTTTATGGATAAAAATTTAATGTTAAATCCTTTCTCACACAACTAACTAATGCTAAGTATATTATATTTTAAACCATCCACAAGAAAAATATTCTCAATGATAAAATTCTTTGTATTTTTAATTATATATGAGCTCACCACTTTCCCGGTGATATTATCTCCAAGTGTAACCTCGCCTGTAGCATGATGAACTGCTTTATATCTCTAATCATGTGCCTTGAGCATCCACTATCCTTGAACAATATAATCTCACTAAGACTTTTATGAGAGAACTCTTATAAAGTCAATCAATGATTAGATTTAGGAACCCACATGAGTTTTGGTTCCACCTTATGTTTTAATGAATAACGTGCATACATGCTATGATATGGTGCAAGTGATTTAGGCCTCCACACTAAACGTGTTATGTGGTGTATTGTGCAAGTGCAGGCTACTTGACCTAGCATGCCATAAGAATAACACTTAACCCCAGGGAATAGATTTACTAGTTCATATTGGGGGTTGTGCCTTTTCCTATGGGTATGTGATGCATGCAGTGAAGTTGGGGTATACCATTTTGTCAATATAGGTGGTGGTTTAATTTGTTGAAGTGCATGGACTTTTTCTTTGGGGAACTCATTTGCACTTTCAAATCATGTAACTTCTAATTTCAATGCATGTTTATTATGATCTAATTAAGTTGTAAATGCTTCTAACTATTTGTATGAATCTTCTAGTTCAAGATGATTTGATTTCAAGGATTCATGTGCATTAGTTAGGTCAACATGCTTTTTATTTAATGCTTCAAACTCATCAAGTAAAGACATACGATTTCTATGTAGAGCATAATGTTCAATTCTAAGGCTATCATACTCTTTTTGTTAAATAAAAAAAATAGTGTTCTAGCAAGCATAAATATTCTTAAGCTTTCTATATGAATCATGAATTTTTTTAGAAATAATAAAAAGTTCATCATAGGATAGCTGACATATCTCATATCGATTTGACTGATCAAAACTATCATTAACCATGAGACACAGATTAGTTACCTCCTCTTTTGCTTCATGTTCAGATGATTCTGAGGCAGATTCAACTCAAAAAACCTTATGCATCCATTATTGTCCTTTTTGAAACTTTGCCTTCTCTTCACCCTTCTTTATGATTGGGTGAATTTTCAAATTAGGGCAATCAATTTTTAAGTGGCCTAGTTTCTTATATTCAAAACAAATTATGTTAAATGATGCCTTAAAATTATTATTGCTTTTACCTTTACTCCATTGCTGATGATGATGCTACTTTTTTTTTAGAATGTTTTTCAACTATTAAGTCATCAGTGCAATTTCTTCATCCTTCTCAGCCGTAGAATTATCACTTTTTAAGTCATTGGCTTTCAAAGCTATAGTTTTCTCTTTTCTCCAATCACATATATCAAGTAATCTTTAACTTATGCCTTGCTCGTAGGTGATGAGTGAACCAAGCAAGTTATCAATAGAATATACAATCACATCTTTAGATTAAAAAATTATAGTGACCTTAACATCATAAGCACTAGGTAGGCAACATATAATTTTGTTAACCTTTTCAAAATTGGATATTTCTATGCCTAAAGCATACAGGGATGTCACTATTTGAGTGAATCTAATTTCCATTTCAAAAGTTGTCTCGCTAGGTTTCATGAGAAATAGTTTGTAGTCATGCAATAAAATGCTCAACCTAGATTGTGTGACTTTACTAGTACCCTCATATGTGATGCACAGTCTATCTTATATCTCCTTCCCAGTGGTACATATTTTCATTCACATGTAATCCTCAAATTTTAAGGCACAGAAAAAATAATTCAACCATTTTCCATTTAATTGAGCAAGCTCTCTATCCTCATTACTCCATTCAATAAATGGGAAATAAGTTTTGACTCCATTAACTATACATGATGGAAGTGAATAACCAGCTTCAATCATATGCCCAATTCAAAAATCAAGAGATTGTAGAAATATAGACATGTAGATTTTCCTAAAATCAAATAGAATATTTTCAAACAAAGGTGGATGAGTTATAAAATAACCCTCCACTATATTTCCACTACCAAAACGTGACATAAGTTCTTTACTTGGGGATTTTAAAATTATGAATTTCAAAATTGGCTTTGACACCACTTGAAAGTTTTATGGAGATTGCAAGATATCATTGAATTATTCTTAAGCACACCAAGAGGGGGTAAATTGGTTATTTTAAATAATATTAAAAAAAATAGTTTTAATCAATATCACAATGTATGAAAAAATTCTAGTCTAGTTAAAACTTAAATAATTTAAGATATATATATATTAGCAACCACCACTGGTCATTGAAATCCTTTTGGGGGGCAATGGCTTCTTCTAAGCCCCTAGGTGGTTCTAAATCTTCACAACATGGTGATCTTCTACATCATAAGGTTGTTTCGAATGGTCCTCTAGTAATAAGAGATTCTTCATTGGCTCATTTGAAAGATTCTTCAACTTTTGTTAGTAAAGGTAAAGGCATTGAAGTTGATAATGATGTGGATTTCAAAACTCCTAACTCTTCTTGGAAGAAAGTTTTCAAAGTCTCATCTTCATCTAGTATGAATATTTTTGTGAATAGGTTTCTGAATGCCAAAATCAAATATATTGCCCAACGATGCATCACCAGCGACAGTCGATGGTGATAAGGTTTTAAGAATTTGTCTAAATTATTTTGAGGGGAATGTGATTTTGAATTCAGCAGGAAAAGCTAAAGGGGATATTTGTATGGATGGGAAAAATAGTGAGTCAGTCAGTAAGCTATAGTGAATTCATGTATTAAGAGGCCAAATATTAAGGTTAAGTTTTATGGGGATGGTTCCTTCCATACTACAGATGTAATGGGAATTAAACTGCATGAGCCTTGTGTTTTATCTAAATAAAAAAAAACTACAGTTTTTTGTAGTTGTTAAAGTTTTTGGGAAAGATATCCCTATTCATGTAACTAAGGGGGAATTATGTCGTCAATGGTCGTAGTTTGGAAAATTTCACCTCACTACTCTTAGACTAGGCTAGATTTTATGTTCCTTCTTTTAATTGAAGCTATGGAGAATGTTCTATCAGGTGGCCCTTAGTATGTTAATGGACATAATATAGGAATTGAGAAATGGAGTCCAAGCTTTTCACATACTTCATTGAATAGCTTATCATCCCCAATTTGGATTAGGATGCCTCACCTCCCATTATAATGTTAGGATGAGATCAATGTTTTAAGGATTGCTTCTTTGGTAGGGATATCCCTTTTGATGGCAGTATGTTTCAATGGGCAAAAAGGGACTATACTAGAGTTTGTGTTTTGCTTTTCCTTAACAAGAAACTTTTGTTGGGTGTTTGGGTGGAAATATTTTTAGGGCGGTTCTTTCAAAAAGTCAAATATGAAAAGATTTTTACTTTTTTGTTTCAAATGTAATAAAATTGGTCATCTCATTAATGAATGTGTTTTGGAAGAGAAAGATGCTAGTGATAATGAAGGGTCGAAGTCTAAAGTTGAATCTAAAACTTTGGGTATTTTATTATCGGAAGGAATACAGTCTGGAGCTGCTTATGGTCCTTGGGTGCATGTAAATTATAATATAAGGAGAAAAGTTTTGGCTGCTTCTAATAGAGGGAGGCAGAATAGAGTCTGGGAAAATAATATAAGGATTGTTTATATAGGTGAATCTAAGGTTCCGATGAAATCTCTACAGGTTGGTTAGTCTTCTATTGGCTCGAAGGTCAACAAGGATCTACTGGATAGCTCATTGGGTAATCATGAGCTGCATGTGGTCTTAGAAGAGGAAGAGTTGCAAGGTGTTGAATTTGAAGAGGTGGGAGGTAGAAATGTATTGAAGCCAAAATATCCTATTCCTGGGGATTCTAAAGAAATTGGCACTGATTCACATCTGGAACCTGGCTTGGATCTTCTTCCTTGTTCAATTAATGTATCAATGCATTGAATGGAATATGCAATAATTTTGATATGGGATAAGATAGCAAAGGTAAAGCTGGTTGGAGTACAACACTGATAACAAAGTTGATTGTTGGAATCAGGATGGAATTACTTATGAAGCTAATTTGGCTGGTGTTAAAGTAAAACTTCAAAAGGAACTAAAGTCACTAGGTCTTGTAAGTATTCTTCCTCGGATAAGTTCTTGTTAAATCTATTTTGCTTTCTATTCACATTTTTTTTTGGCCACGCATTCTCTTGTACCAATGAGAGTTCTTTATGAAATTGATATGATGTGTAGATGCTTTATCTAGCATAAAAAGAGAGGAAAGTTTGGTCTTCACTATGTTTCTTGGGTTGTTCTATGTAAACCGAAATATCAAGGTGGATATGGAGTACATTCAGCAATTTCCAAAGTAGGTTTGATTCAAGCCAAATTTGCTTGGAACTTTTTTAAAAAACCAAAATCACTTCTTAACTAAAATTTAAAGGCAAAATATGGTAGTGTTATTTGGAATGCTAAAATCAAACGAGAAAGTTTAACTACTTAGAGAATTATTGTAGATGGAGCTATGTCCTTGCACCTTATTGTTAGATGGGAAGTTTCCAATGGAGAATTAGTTAATACTCTAAATGATGTATCGATTCTTGATAGGAGTTTGTTAAAATGGCCTACCTTTATTGCTGATTTGGAAGAGGTGGGTTATAGGATTAATAGTTTCATCTTTGATGGCTTGTGGGATGCTGTTCAGCTGGGAAAATATTTTGGTAAGCATCTGGTAGAATTAATCCTTTAGTTTCCCATACACTCTGGATTGCTTAGTGATTGAATGGAGTAGAAGACAAAGATGATTGAGAAGATAATTTCTTGAATGATTTCAAAAAATCTGGCAAATGTCTCGGTAGAGGATAATCATTGGATATGGATTAGAAATATAAAACTTTTGCTTTATATGGATCTATTATAACATATGTTTATAGATGCCATCCCATCTAAGGCATTCTTAAGTCATAGGAGGCTTTTGGATTAGGTTTTTTGCCTGGAAGGTTATGATGTAGTTGAAGATGAGAATCATATTACAACTGGTTGTTCTCTTTTGATTCTTGTGATTAAACTTCCGAATAAATGGGGTTTCCAATTTCCTACTTCTTCATTTTTTGATTGTATTAATAATTTAAAAAGGCTTCCGTTGAATAATCCTATTATTGGAAAGCTATATTATACAATAGTTTTTCTTTCTTGAAAAAGCTGGAATAAACTTATACATGGAGAGAAAGAGGATGGTGTGGCGTTGATTGTAGAAAATGTTGTATACTTTGCTTCGATTTCATCTCTTACTTATATTCATTAAAAAATATGGGATGCTAATCAGCTATTTCAGCTACCTTCTACTATTGCAGCTCGAGCTTATGAGTTTATATTTTTGATGATAACAAATATTATGGCTCACTTTTTGTTGTCTACTTGTATTTGCAATATATATTTGTTTGTGTGTATACTAATATTTCAGAAATACCATGCAACATCAAACAAAGTATCAGAACTCAAGATTGGGTTGAATAATGTTATGTTGTAAAAGGGTTTGTAATATTCATTGATATAATTTTTGATTTCTTGAGTCCATTATAAAAGTGGTTCCTAATGCTAAGTAACTTACACACACACACTTGAGGGTTTTTTTTTTCTATTTTGAGTACATCGGCATGGACGATATCCATTTCGGCCAGGACGATCCGACTAAGAACAAAAACTATCATTAGGGCATCCTGGTTAAGGCGACCGTCATTAAGCATATCGTCCTGGACGATCCTTGTATCGGACAGGACGATATGCTCAAATCAGAAAGAATCAGCCGCCAGATCTATTTAGATAAGATTTATTTTTGGACATCGGCCAGGCCGATCCATTACATCGGCCTAGACGATTTAACATAATTATGCCTAAATTAATCTGGAAATTAAGGAAAGCAATTAAGGCTTGATTGATACGATCACATCATCTTGGATGATCGAAGGATCATCCGAGATGATCAGTTCAAAAATCCTTGATTGCTCTTGGATGATCAACATCGGCCAGCTCTTATTCAGAGCTATGTTCTGGATGATTTTCCTTGATTTTGAACTAATCATCTGGGAAGATCGTACGATCGACCCGGATGATCAAGCTAATTTTGGATCATTCAAACCTTCTTTCAGAGCGATTATCTGTCTGATAATCTGTTATTTGAACTAATCGTACAGGATGATATGTTATCGTCCTGGATAATATGAACAAATTTCTTCTGTTCGTCCCAGATCTTCCCGGTTGATTAGGCTTAAATTGCACGGATCATACAGAACGATATTTATATCGTCCTGGATGATAAAGTCAGCAAGTTGAAATTAATGAGATATTCTGAAGCTCTTCTATTTAAGAGCTCTTGTTCTTCACTTTGTAAGATCTTTTGCTGCTGTCTTGACCTGAGAGAGCCAAGAGGAGAGGGAGAGAGGGAGAGAGAGGGGGGAACTTGTGAGGAGGGAGTTTGTGAGAGGTATTCACAAAGGTTTCTCCAAGCAAGGTTCCAAGGTGTCTTCTCCAGTCTTCATCCTTCATCCTTGGGGGTTCAAGAGAGGTCTTCTCAGCAATTGTTCAAGGTTCTCTGCTTGCTTCAGGAGGAAGTAAAAGGAGTTGGGTTCTTTGCCTTGCCGAGGTTGGCGAAAAGGAATTTTTGTAAGAGCTTCTCCTTGTTGTAGGAGCAAAAGGAGAGTCACGTTTGTAGTGCAATACCCGGAGGGCACCTCCGGGGAGTGGACATAGGTTGAGGTGACCGAACCACTATAAATTCTCTATGTTCTTTTCTTATTACATTTCGCATTTATTTTTCTGCATGTTGATTTCTTTGTGGTGATATTGGTTTGATTTTTATTTGTGTTTTGCTTAAAAAAAAATTAAAATACAAATTCACCCCTCCTCTTGGTTAGCCTCGGGTTAGTTCTTAAGAGCTTAACATCCCTAACAAACTTTTAAGTGGTATCAAAGCGGGATTCATAAAAATAAGTTTTTGAAAACTTTTGAATTGTGATCCATGGCTAATTTTTATAATCGTAATATTGCATAAGGTTATTCAATCACCAGACCACCTTTACTTTAAAATATTACTTTTGATTTTTGGAAAATTCACATGTATACTTTCTTGCAGTCTATTAATTTTTGAATGTGGCAAATGATTTTAACTGGTTATTCTGTACCGTCACGTATTATAGATGGAATTAAAACTAAAATTCCTTTTAATCAATAAAGTAGAGAAGAACAAATCAATGCTCAATTGAATGCTAAAGCAATAGTAAACTATTTTTTCGTGCTTTAAAACAAAAATTTTATCTTCCCCTATTTTAAATTTTTATTTTAGTGAGGGGGAGATTAGGAGAAAATATTTTCAATTTTTCAAATTCAACCACTAATACTTGACATCATCAAAAGGTGGAGATTGTTGCAACTCGAGGTTATGAGTTTATATTTTTTATGATAATAAATATTATGACTCACTTTCTATTGTCTACTTGTATTTATAATATATGTTTGTTTGTGTGTATACTAATATTTCAGGAATACCATGCAACATTAAACAAAGAATCAAAGCTCAAGATTGGGTTGAATAATATTATGTTGTACAAGGGTTTGTAATATTCATTGATGTAATTTTTTATTTCTTGAGTCCATTATAAAAGTGGTTTCTGATGCTAAGTAACCTTACACACACACTTGAGGGTTTTTTTGATGTTTTATGTTTTGAGTACATCGGCCTGGACGATGTCCATATCAGCCAGGACAATCCGACTAAGAACAGAAACCTTAATTAGGGCATCCTAGTTATAGCGGCCATCGTTAAGCACATCGTCCTAGATGATCCTTATATCAGACAAGATGATAGGCTTAAATCAGAAAGAATCAGTCGCTAGATCTATTTAGGTAAGATTTATTTTTGGGCATTGGAAAAGCCAATCCATTACATCGGCCAGGATGATTTCACACAATTATGCCTAAATTAATCTGGTAATTAAGGAAAGAAATTGAGGCATGATTGATACGATCACATCATCCTAGATGATCGCAGGATCATCCGGGACAATCAGTTCAAAATCCTTGGTTGATCCTGGATGATTAACATCAGCCAGCTCTTATTCAGAGTGATATTCTGGATAATTTTCCTCGATTTTGAACTAATCATCTGGGACGATCTTTTGATCGGCTCGGACAATCAAGCTAATTTTGGATCATCCAGACCTCTTTCAGAGCAATTGTTTGGTCGATAATCTGTGATTTGAACTAATCATACAGGATTATATGTTATCTTCCTGGATAATATGAATAAATTTCTTCTGTTCATCGTCCTGGCTGATTTGGCTTAAATTACACAGATCATACAGGATGATATTTATATCATCCTAGACGATAAAGTTGGCAAGTTGCAATTAATGAGCTATTTTAAAGCTCTTCTATTTAAGAGCTCTTATTCTTCACTTTATAAGATCTTTTGCTACTATTTTGAACTGAGAGAGCCAAGAGAAGAGGGAGAGAGAGGGAGAGAGAGGGAGGAACTTATAAGGGGGGGAGTTTATGAGAGGTATTCACAAAGGTTGCTCCAAGTAAGTTTCCAAGGTGTCTTCTCCAGTCTTCATCCTTCATCCTTGGGGGTTCAAGGGAGGTCTTCTTCAACAATTGGTCGAGGTTCTCTTCATGCTTCAGGAGGAAGCAAAAGGAGTTTGGTTCTCTGCCTCATCGGGGTTGGCGAAAAGGAGTTTTAGTAAGAGCTTCTTCGCATTTCTATGGGAGCAAAAGGAGAGTCATGTTTGTAGTACAATACCCGGAGGGCGCCTCCAGGGAGTGTACGTAGGTCGAGTTGATCGAACCACTATAAATTCTCTGTGTTATTTTTTTACTATGTTTCTCATTTATTTTTCCACACGTTGATTTCTTTCTGGTGATATTTGATTTTTATTTGTGCTTTGCTTAAGAAAATTTTTTAAAATACCAATTTACCCCCGCCCCCCTCTTGGCTAGCCTTAGGCTAGTTCTTAGGGGCTTAACATCCCTAACAAACTTTCAAGTGGTATCAGAGCGGAATTCACAAAAATAAGTTTTTGAAAACTTTTGAATTTTGTTCCATGCTAATTTTGGTAATCGTAATATTGCGGAAGGTTATTCGATCACCAGACCACCTTTATTTAAAAATATTATTTTTTATTTTTGGAAAATTCACATGTCTTCTTTCTTGCAGTCTATTGATTTCCGAATGTGGTAAATAATTTTAACTGGTTATTCTGTACCGTCACGTATTATAGATGGAATTAAAACTAATATTCATTTTAATTAATGGAGTAGAGAAGAACAAATCAATGCTCAATTAAATGTTAAATCAGTAAAATACCAATTCAACCCCCCCTCTTGGTTAGCCACGGGCTAGTTCTTAAGGGATTAACATCCCTAACAAACTTTAATCTACTTTTTTGTATCCTCCTCCACCCGAGTGGATAAAGGTGAACGTTGATGCTTCTCTTTTAAGATATAATAAAGCTGGTATTGGTGGATTCTTTAGCAATCACAAAGGGAGGTTTTTGCTTGGGGTTGGCTTTATGGAATTACATTGGGATGTAGCTCAGGTGGAATTAATAACTATCCTTTCATTGGAGAAAATTATTCAAGATTGGATCTGGGAAGCTAAAGGTGTAATTATTAAATGAGACAATTACAATGTGATCAAATCTCTTCAAAGATCTTTTGAAGGCCCCAAGGTTTAGTTCAAGCATTTGTCAAATATTCATTTTTCAATCCTAAAGGATTTTGACCAAGTTGTTTTCAATTTATCTAATAGAAATTGTAATACGTTAGCCAATTTATACGCTAACTTTGCTTTATTTAGAGATTTTATTTGGGATGACATTAGTAGTATAACATTCCTCTTTGTTCTTATCTTTGTTAAAGGAGGAATGTGATGGGTTAGCTTATCTTCATTAGGTTGAAAATTTTTTTCTCTTTAATGTTATTGGCATTTTCTTCAAAAAAAAAAAAGAATTTTATAGCGGTTCAGTTAATCTTGACCTACGCCCACTCTCCAGGGTCTTCCTCTCCAGGCATTGCACTGAGACAAGTGACTCTCCTTTAGCCCCCCATAGCAAAATGGGGAATCCTTTACAAATCACTTCTACCAAACCAGTGCGATGAAGAATTGAATGTTATATCACCCTCCTGGTGATGGCAGTGAACCTTTGAAATCCTTTTCACCCTCTTGGTGATGGAAAAAATCCCTCAATCCTTTTTCACCTGATGAAGGAAGACAACCCACGACCCTTTACCTTTAAGCTTCTATCCCAAGAGAAACTTTAAGAATTTACTAAGGCTATTAGAGAAAGAAAGGTGCAAGCTTGTCTAGAGAAACCGTGTGAAAACCTTTAAGACTTTTGCTCCCTCATACACAACCTCAACTTCTCCCTCTCCAAGCTCGACAACTCTTTTATAAATTCTCTCTCAGAGTTCCTTCAACATCCAAAAGTACTTTTTTGGAGACAAGGTCGAATTGTTTAAGTATAAGGCTTCGAATAACCCTTAGTTTTTAATTAAGCTATAACTATTTGTATAATACAATTTGGGTTCGTACAGTATGATTAGTTCAAAGTAGGGGTTCATTTAGTACAATGGAATAGTCATTCATATAAACTATTAAATTTTTATGTACTTATTATACATTACGATCAAATGTTTGTGTGGTATGATTAGTTCAATTTCCTTCTATTTATACACATTGATGACAAAAATGATTGAAAATCATCTCTGTCAATTACCTAGTATGATTTATATCGCACTATTTATTTAGTTCAAACATTTAGGATTCATCAACTACGATTAACATCGTACTATACAATTAGTTAAAAAAATAAGGTTTCATCCAGTACGATATCTAGGAAGATTGAATTTCATCTTTTTATGTCATATAATATGATTGGCCATCTTTATTAAAGCTTGATTTGATTAACTAATCATGGGGATCAATTTTAAGTAATATTTTAAATATCGTATAGTACAATTGGAATTGTATATTATGATTGGGATGGTATAGTACGATTAGTATAAAATATAATTTAAAAAATACTTACTTAAATCATCCACAACTAGAGTTTCCTGATGAAAATAAATCATACAATTTGATCCACAAAATATAGTATGACTAGTTCATAAGCATTAATTATAAAATTATCCATAAAGATCAATTTTTATATAGCTAATCATATAGTACAATTTGAATAGTATCGTAGTATTAGTTCAAAAAAAATTTAACTCACTTTTCTCACTCTCCTATTTCTGTGTGCACAGTTGCCAATTTAGCATACACCCTTCTAGGGCATACTCAAAAATTATAAAATAAAAAAAATTAAAATTATAGACTCTTTCAAAAAACATCTTATTTTAACCAAACTTGTGCCTTGATCATGCTTAAGTGATGTATGATGTACCTAAAATATTAGTACACATAATTCATTACTAGGAGAAATAAAAATTCAATCAATAATATTTATTAACATCAAAATTACAAGCTAGGGATCCTGGATTGCAATAAATTTTGTTGATCTTCTCAAAGTTTTAAAGCTCTCTTCTTAGGGCATACAGGGATGTCACTATATTGAAAAACTTAGTGTACAAGGTAGTCTTATTATATTTCAAGCGAAAGAGTTCATCATATTGTAACAAAATATTTAATCAAGACTATTTAAGTTCACTAGTACTCTCGTAAGTGATGCATAAACTATCCCATATATCCTTGCTAGTAGTACTTGTAAAGGCTATCAAATAATCTTCAGATTTAAGTTTGTAGAAAAATAGTTCAGAAATTTAGCATTTAGTTATGCAAAGTCTCTATCTTTATAACTTCATTCAATAAAAGGAATTTCTTCCTTGATGTCATTAATAATACGAGATGGAGGTGAATATCCTACTTGAGTTACTTGCCAAATGAGATAGTTAAAAGATTAAGAAAATGTAGTCATGCAAATTTTTCAAAAATTAAATGAAATATTATCAAATAAAGGAATATAGAATATTCAATAGCCCTCCATAGTGTTTTTATTCCCAACATGTGCCATTTGATCTTTTCTTATATAGTTTTAAATCACCAATTCTAAAAACCACTATATACCAATTGAAAGTTCAAATAAGGATGTTAAATCTTATTAAACTGCCCTTTGCACTCATAGAAGGGGAGTTGAATTGGTAATTTTGAAATTTTATCAATGATAAATATTCGAACCAATCACAAACACAAGTAGATGAACATAATAAAAATAATGCAAATTTTCTACTTTGACTTTCATAACAAAATAAGTGACAAAATATTTTTCTTTATTTTATTTCTTAAATTTTTTTATTTTTTATTCACAAGAATCAAAACAAATAAAGCTTGATAATCCAATCTCAGTTATGTAGAAATAATAAAGGTGAAAGAAATTAAAATGAAGAAAAAAATTAAATGCAAAAAGTAAAGTATAATGAACATGCCAAATTTTTTAGTGGTTTGATTAAAACTTGACCAACGTTCACTCCTATGAGTCCTCTTCTCTTTGTATTGACCAAAATCTTTTAGTTTCTCTCCTTTAGCCCCCAAAATAAAGAAGAGAAGTCTTTACATAATCTCTTCCACCAACCTAGTGTGATGGAGTATTGGAAGATTTTTCACCCTCCTAGTAAAGGAAACAAATATGGAATCCTTTTCTCCCTCCTGTTGAAGGCAGAGAACTTTGATCTTTTACATTGAATACTTTTAACCTAAAGCTACCTAAAAGACCAAAAAAGACACTGTGAAGAAATAAAATAGAAGCTTGCCTTGAGAAATTGTGTGAACCCCCCTCACACTACTTCTCCCTCTTACACAACTTTTCCTTCTCCTTCTACAAACTCTAAGCTCTCTCAAGCACCCATAAAGAATTCTATCAACAGCCAAAGATCTTTCAAGTGTCTTATAAGAAATCATATAATTAAGGCATAAAAAAAACCTAAAATTTCAATTTTGTCACTTTTGATCGTACAATACGATCTGTGAACATAGAGCATGATTAGTTCAATTTTTCCAATTAGTAATGTATGATCCGTAGGGATCATGTACTATTAGTTAAATTTCTTGAACTGATCATCCAGTATGATTTCAAAATCTTACTGTATGGTTAGTTTAATTGAATAGGAATTTCATTTAATATGATCATTAGTGATTAATTATCATCCTAATAGTAATTTGGGTCGTACAGTACAATATAATACATCATATAGTACGATCATAATAATCAATTAATCATGATTTGATTGCCTAATCACTAGATTAAATTAGGCAAGATTTATTGGCATCGTATAGTATGATAGGTATTATTTAATAAGACTAAGCTATATTTTGAATTTCAAAATTTTTACCTAATTTATGATTTGTGGCTGGACTCTTAATTTTTATGAATCATCCTGTATGATATGGATCATACAAATTGATTAGTTCAAATTTAAATTTTCTAAATTAAGTTTTTAAAAAATAGATAAAAAAAAAATATTTGTTATCATCAAAATCATAGGCACGAGATCCTAATTTGCAATAAAGATTATCTAAAATAACCTCCAAGCAATGATTGGTTCAATCCTAACTATTAACCCTCTATATATTTGAGTTAAAATTATCTAGAACTTTCCCTTGCATCCTATTTGTTAGTCCCCAATTGAGGTAGTGGATAGCCATGAGTTAGGTGGCAAGATCTTGACTATTGGATCCAATATCACTAACCTACTAAATGCCCAAATTTTTAGATCGTACAGTATGATATTCATAAAAAATTATAACACTTAATTTTCCTCCCCAGTTGGTATGTACATGGTTTTTAAGGTAGCATACACCTTTTATAGAACTCTTAACTCAAGAAGTATAAAAATTAAATAAATACAATTATAGATTCTTTATAAAAATATCAAACCTATTCTACCCAATCTTGAGGTGAGCATTTTATATGGTATACGATATTGTACATGAAATACTAGTTTGCACAAAGTAAATATCCAATAATAATATCAATAGAACCAAAATAAAAACCTAATAATTTGTTTTTTATCATCAAAATCACAAGCTCATGATCTTAATTTGTATTAATCTCCTCCTTTTTTATGATAGTAAATATTGTTAGTTGAATTTTCAAGTAAAGTTAATTCTCTTATTCTCCCCCTTACTAACAAATTTTTTTTTAAGAATAGGGAGATGTTATTATTTAAAATTATATAAAAACAATATAAGCACAAGAGAAATAATATATATAAAAACATAATTGTAAAGATATTTTACCAATAATAGAGATACATTCTACACTCTATTTTGACGTCACCATAAGGGAGAAAATACAAGACAAAAATGACAAAATAATATAAAAAGGATAATAAAAGATAAAACAATAGAAAATGATAAGAACCACCGAATAGAAAAACACTCATAGGTAACAAGGATGTGATCAGGTGGTGGTGTTGGTGCCTGTAAAAATTGGTGAAGTATAGAAAATTGGTCATAAACTAGGCTCAATCATCCTCGCATTACTGTTGGATCTTTTGAAGTTGATGCTAGAGAATGTTTTGTTGCTAGTGAAGCCACTCCCATTGTTGACTAGTCTCTTGATAATGGGTGGTTGTTTTCATCTCCAATCAATCTAGCCCTTGACTATAGAGTCATAGTCATAGGTAGGAGCTAGTGTTAGAGATGGTACTAAACCAAATGTTGGAGCTCCCCTACCTCCTCTAATCGGGATCTACCACATAACATCTATGGTGGTATATATCACAATATGGAGGACGTGGAAGGAGATATTGGAGCAGAAGATCAGAAGGTGATCATGTCGTGCAGGATATTGCAAGTTGTATTGATTCTGTATAGGTTGTTAAACCTAAGCTATTATCTCAAGGCTAACCAAGAGGGGGGTAAATTGGTAATTTAAAAATTCTCTTTGATTTTTAGAAATAAAAAATCATTTTTATAATTTTAAGCAAGTTAATTAAAGTTTTAAAATGAACTTTTCAACCACAGTAAATAACTTATAATAAGTAAAATATGAAAATTAAAAAGACAAAAATTTATAGTGGTTCAGTCAAACACGACCTACATCCACTCCCTGAAGACTCTCTCTTCAGGTATTACACTATTACCAAAGTGACACTCTTTTTGCCCCCACAGCAAGGCGGAGAAGCCTTTACAAAAATCTCTTTTCCACCAATCCCCAATGCGGTAGAGAACCGTCATCCTTTCACACCCTGCAAGTGTCAGTAGAGAACCATCATCCTTTAACACCCTCCAAGTGTCGATAGAGATCCATAATCCTTTCACACCCTCAAAGTGTAGGTAGAGTACCTTTGTCCTTTCACACCCTCCTATTTCAACTCAAGCTTATGAGTTTATATTTTTTATGATAACAAATATTATACCTCACTTTCTATTATCTACTTGTAATTATAGTATATGTTTGTTTGTGTATATACTAAAATTTCAAGAATACTGTGCAATATCAAATAAAAAATCATAGCTCAAGATTGGGTTGAATAATGTTATGTTATAAAAGGGTCTGTAATATTCATTGATGTAATTTTAATTTCTTGAGTCAAGTCTTGTAAGGGTGTATGCTTGCTTGGTGACCATGCACACACACAAACTCAAGAGAGTGAGATCTAGTTAAATCCAGAAGATCAAGTTTTGAACTAATCTTACTGAACGATTTTGGATCATCCAGGATGATCCTTTATGATCTTGGAAAATAGCCCCCAATGCTAATTTAGGCAAAATTTTAATATTTAATTTTTGTTCTAATCATCTTGGACGATCTAAATCATCTAAGACCATCAATACAAATCATGCCTAAATTAATCTTGTAATTAGGGAATTAATTATGGTTAAATTTTTCAATCTAACCATCCTGGATGATTTGTATATCGTACAGGATGATGTATGCTGACATACTTGATTTTCCTAAATCGTACAAGCCGAAATACCATAATTTTTCTTCTAATCATCATGGATGATCCATAATATCATCTTGGATGATCTGTATATTTTTGTACTAATCATCCTGGACTATCCAAATATCGTCCAGGCCTATCAGGTCAAATTCTACACATCGTACTAGACAATCCTGAGATCGTCCAGGACGATTCTAGGCGCCATAATTGAGTTTTTAGGGTTTTCTGACGTCTTTGTTTTAAGCACATCATACGGGATGATCATACGATCATCCTGGATGATATTTAGCATCGAAATTGAGTTTAGGGTTTTTTGAAGCCCTCTTTTTAAGCATATCGTCCTGGACAATAATATTGGTTCGGTGGATTTAAGAGTCTTTTTGGAGTTCTTCTATTTAAGCTTTGTCAAGGCACTTGATATATGTCTTTGGCAACCATTGAACCTTCATTCTTCTGGAGGAAACTTGAAGAGAGAGCTTAAAAAGGTGAGAGGAATGGGTGGAGTTTGAGAGAGGGAGAAGATCCTAGGAGGGGGTTTCAAGGGAGTGTGGAGGGGGTTCCAACAGCTGCTCTGATGCACCTTAGTACCATCTGATTCAAGGCTTGTCTTGAGGGAAGTTTTGAGATGAAGAAGATCTCTTTGGTGTCAAAGGGCCCAGCTACTCTGCCTCAACGAGGAAGGTGAAAGTCATTTTGTAAAGGCTTCTCTGCCTAGCGTGGGGGATAAAAGAGAGACACTAAGTTTAGTGCAATATTTGGAGGGTGCCTCCGAAGAGTGGACATAGGTCAAGGTTTGATTGAACCACTATAAATCTAGTGTGTTCTTTCCTTTATTATTTTCGTATTTCTTTTCCGCACTTTAATTTTTGTGGTGAATTCTAGTTTGGTTTGATTTTGTGTTTTGATTGTGAAAGATTTTTTAAAATACCAATTCACCCCCTCTTGGTTAGCTTTGGGACTAGTTTATAAGGGCTTAACATCCCTAATGAACTTTCAAGTGCCTTAAGTGTACTTTTAAGTGGTATCAGAGCGGGATTCATAGAAATGAATTTTTGAAAATTTTTGAATTTTGATCCATGGCTAATTTTTGTAATTGTAATATTGTGGAAAGTTATTCAATCACTCGACCACCTTTATTTGAAAATATTACTTTTAATTTTTGAAAAATTTGTATGTCTACTTTTTTGCAATCTATTGATTTTCAAATGTGACAAATAATTTTAACTGGTTATTTTGTACCATCACATATTATAGATGAAATTAAAATGGATAAATTACATATTATATACGAAGGCACTAGTGAAATCAAGCAATCTAGATTAAATAATTTAATGCATTATTATAAATTATTTTGCATGAAATCTTATGAGTCGATCTTAGACATGTATATTAGGTTTATTCAAATTGTGACATCATTGCATACTTTAGGTAAAGAATTTTCAAACTTTAAAAAAGTTAATAAAATTCTATAATGTTTACTTGATAAGTTTGATGCCAATTTTATTTATATTTGTGAATCAAAAAATTTGAATGAATATTCTATTAATAATTTGATTGTCTCACTCATTACCTACGAGCAAAGTTTTGGTCAAAAATTTTTGGATGCAGGTGAGATCATAGTGTTAAACGTTGAAGACTCGAAGAAAAGTGGCTTAGTTTGTGATGAAAGTGATGACTTATCAAGAAAATTAAAAATCTCACCAAAGCATAAGAATCAACAAAAGTGGAATAAAGGTAAAAATGGTAAGAATGTTAATATTTCTTCTAACATTATTTGCTTTGGATGCAGGAAGCTTGGACATATGAAGAATCAGTGCCCTAATTTGAGAACTCTTCCTGCAAAAGAAAAAGGCAAAGCTAAGCAAATTGTAAAAATGATAAATAATGAAAAGCAAAAAATCTCTTGGGTAGACTTAGCTTTTGAATCATCAGACCAGGAGCAAGATGATGTTTTAAACCATTATTTGTGTGTTTATTTTTCTGTGTATGCAAGTTTTTTTTGTTTTTGTGTATTTTTTGTGTTTTTCTTTGGATTTATTTTTCATTTTTTATTTCCTTTCTTTTCTTTTTGTTAAATTTTTAATTTATCTTTATTTTTCTTTTTATAAAGTTTTCTCTGATCAACACACATGTTCACCTTTCTAAAAATAAAAAATATACCTCCTATTTTTCTTGAATTCTTATATAAGATATGGTTGACTTCTCTAAAAATAATTAAAGGAAGGAAACTCATGATTTTCTCTCTCTATCACTTTTCTTAAAGAGGTTATTTTACTTTTGATTTAAAATCTTCATCATATTATAAATTAGAATTTGAAACTCATCTTTTTCATCTCCCTATATATTTTTTATTGCATAGGGATCTTTTACAAGTTGTTGAATCTACCTCATAAATTTCTTAATCAAATAGCTCATTTTATCAATAGAATGAGTTTACTTTTATTTTTAAAATTTCATAAAGGTAGAATATTTAATTAAAAAAAATGGCCAATGACGCCAAATCAAAAGAT
Organism: Dendrobium catenatum; assembly: GCF_001605985.2. Taxonomy (NCBI): domain Eukaryota; kingdom Viridiplantae; phylum Streptophyta; class Magnoliopsida; order Asparagales; family Orchidaceae; genus Dendrobium; species Dendrobium catenatum. The sequence goes on from NW_021318876.1 coordinate 2,535,375, forward strand.
GCACAATGACGCCAAATTAAGAAAGATGCACAAAGTGTATCAAAATGAAAAAGATGTGTAAAGTGTACCAAAAAACTGATAAGAGGTATCAAATGAGCCCACAAATAGTAATGTTTACATTTCTTGTACTTCTTAAAGCTTAAGAAAATGTTTGATATTTTCGATACTTGAGCTTAAAAATCATGATTCCTGATTCACCAATTTTTGCACTAATCTTCTATTTGATATATTTTATGAAAGGAGTTTTGAAAAAAATAGTTTTTCTTTCTAATTTGTTCCTTGATTTAGATATTGGATTAAAATTTTTTTGAGCCTTTAAAAGAACTTGAGCTTGGATTAACGATTTCTAAATTTATAACATTTTCTAGATTATGTGTTGTCAATCCATTCCTTACTAAGTTTTTAAATAAAATCAAGAGGTAACTTTTTTGTTTCAAAAATATTAATTTTTTTCTTAGATTAGGGATCATTTTATTTTTTATTTATTTGTTTATGCCCCTCCTCTTTTTGATAATGTTAAAGGGGAGAAAGAACTGTTATATTTATATCTATTTTCTATTTAAAAAAATAAAAAAACAAAAAATTTGTCTTCTCCTATTTTAATATTTATTCTAGTGAGGGGAGATTAAGAGAAAATGTTTTTAAATTTGCAAATTTAACTAGTAATATTTGTTATCATTAAAAAGGGGGAGATTGTTGCAACTAGAGCTTATGAGTTTATGTTTTTGATGATAACAAATATTTTGGCTCACTTTTTTGTATCTACTTGTATTTGTAATATATATTTGTTTGTGTGTGTACTAACATTTCAAGAATATCATGCAACATCAAAAAAAGAATCAGAGCTCAAGATTGGGTTGAATAATATTATGTTGTAAAAGGGTCTGTAATATTCATTGATGTAATTTTGATTTCTTAAGCCAAGTCTTGTAAGGGTGTATGCTTGCTTGGTGACCATGCACACACGCACTCAAGGAAGTGAGATCTAGTTAAATCCAGAAGATTATGTTTTGAACTAATTGTACTGAACGATTTTGGATCGTCTATAGACGATGATCCTTTATGATCTTGGAAAATAGCCACCAAAGCTAATTTAGGCAAGATTTTAAGATTTAATTTTTATTCTAATCATCCCGGATGATCTAGATCATCAATTTAAATCATGCCTAAATTGATCCTGTGATTATGGGATTAATTATGGTTAAAATTTTCAATTCGATCTTCTTGGACGAGTTGTATATCATATAGGATGATGTTTGCCGACATACTTGATTTTCCTAAATCGTCCAAGCCGAAATATCATAATTTTTTTTCTAATCATCTTGGACGATCCACAATATCATCCTGGATGATCTGTATATTTTTGTACTAATCGTCCTGGACTATCCAAATGTCATCCAGGCCTATCAGATCAAATTCTGCACATCGTACTAGATGATCCTGCAATCGTCCAGGATAATTCTTGGCACCAAAATTGAGTTTTTAGGGTTTTTTAAAGCCCTCTTTTTAAGTGCATCATACGGGATGATCATGCAATCATCCTGGATGATATTTGGCACCGAAATTGAGTTTTTAGGGTTTTCTAAAGCACTCTTTTTAAGCATATCATACGGGACGATCCGGCGATCGTCCTAGATGATAATGTCGGTTTGGTACATTTAAGAGCCTTTTTGGAACTCTTCTATTTAAGCTTTGTCAAGGCACTTGATATGTGTCTTTGGCAGCCATTAAAGCTTCATTCTTTTGGAGGAAACTTGAAGAGAGCTTGAAAGGGAGAGAGGAAATGGTGGAGTTTGAGAGAGGGAGAAGATCATTGGAGGGGGTCTCAAGGGAGTATGGAGGGGGTTCCACAAGGTTGCTCTGGTAAGCTTGCACCTTAGTACCATCAGATTCAAGGCTTATCTTGAGGGAAGTTTTGGGAAGAAGAAGATCTCTTTGATGTCAAAGGGCCCGGCTAATCAACCGTACCGAGGAAAGTGGAAGTGATTTTTTAAGGGATTCTTCACCTAGTTATGGGGGCTAAAGGAGAGACACAAAGTTTAGTGCAATACTTGGAGGGTGCCTCTGAGGAGTGGACGTAGGTCAAGGTTTAACTGAACCACTGAACCACTATAAATATGGTGTGTTCTTTCCTTTATTATTTTCATATTTATTTTTTGCACTTTGATTTCTGTGTGAATTCTAGTTTAGTTTGAGTTTGTGTTTTGATAGAGAAAAGTTTTTTAAAATACAAATTCACCCCACCACCCTCTTGGTTAGCCTTGGGACTAGTTCATATGGCCTTAACATCCCTAATGAACTTTCAAATGCCTTCAGTGTACTTTCAAGTGGTATTAGAGTGGGATTCATAAAACTGAGTTTTTGAAAACTTTTGAATTTTGATCCATGGCTAATTTTTGTAATCATAATATTGCGGAAAGTTATTTAATCACTCAACCATCTTTATTTGAAAATATTACTTTTGATTTTTGAAAATTTTGCATGTCTACTTTCTTGCAGTCTATAAATTTTTGAATGTGGTAAATTATTTTAAACGATTATTCTATACTATCACGTATTATAGATGGAATTAAAATGGTTATTCCGTTTAATCAATAGAGTAGAGAAGAACAAATCAATGCTCAATTGAATACTAAATTATTAAACTATTTTTTCTGTGCTTTAAATTCTGATGATTTTATGTTTATATCCATGTGCACTACTGGCAAGAAAATTTGAGATAAATTACACACTATATATGAAGGCACCAGAGAAATCAAGCAATCCATATTAAATATTTTAATGCATGATTATGAATTATTTTGCATGAAACCTTATAAGTCGATTTTAAACATGTATACTAGGTTTATTCAAATTGTGATATCATTGCATGCTTTAGGTAAAGAATTTTCAAACTTTGAAAAAGTCAATAAAATGTTACATTGTCTACTTGATAAGTTTGATGCCAAAGTTGTTTCTATTTGTAAATCAAAAAATTTGAATGAATGTTCTATTGATAATTTGATTTGCTCACTCATTGCCTACGAGTAAAGTTTGGGTCAAAAACTTTTAGATGCAGGTGAGATGATAGTGCTAAACATTGATGACTCAGAGAAAAGTGACTTAATTGATGATGAAAGCGAAGACTTATCAAGCAATTTAAAAGTGCACCAAAGCATAAGGATCAACAAAAGTAGAATAAAGGTAAAATTATAAGAATGTTAAGATTTATTATAATATTATTTGATTTGGATGTAGGAAGCTTAGACACATAAAGAATCAGTGCCCTAATTTGAGAACTCTTCCTGCAAAAGAAAAAGGTAAAGCTAAGCAAATTATAAAAATGATAAATAATAAAAAATAAAAAATCTCTTGGGCAGACCTAGCTTCTGAATCATCAGACCAGGAGCAAGATGATGTTTAAACCACGGTTTGTGTGTTTATTTTTTCTGTGTATGCATGTTTTATTCATTTTTATGTATTTTTTGTGTTTTTCTTTGGATTTATTTTTCATTCTTTGTTTCCTTTCTTTTCTTTTTTGTTAAATTTTTAATTTATCTTTACTTTTCTTTTTGTGAAGTTCTCTCTAATCAACTCACGCATTCACCTTTCTAAAAATGAAAAACCTACATCTTATTTTTCTTGAATTCTTATATAAGATGTGGTTGGCTTCTCTAAAAACAATCAAAGGAAACTCAAGATTTTGTCTCTCTATCTCTTTTCATAAAGAGGATTTTTTATTAAAAATCTTCATCATATTATAAATTAGATTTTGAAACTGATCTTTTTTACTCCCTATATTTTATTTATCGCATAGGGATCTTTTACAAGTTGTTGAATCTACCTCATAATTTTCTTAATCAAGTAGTTCATTTTATCAATAGAATGGGTTTACTTTTATTTTTAAAATTTTAGAAAGGTAACATATTTAAT
>NW_021318876.1:2539803-2543764 GCF_001605985.2 Dendrobium catenatum
GTAAAAGGGTATATAATATTTATTGATGTAATTTTGATTTCTTGAGTCAAGTATTGTAAGGGTGTATGCTTGCTTGGTGACCATGCACACACACACTCAAGGGAGTGAGGTCTAGTCAAATCTAGAAGATCGGGTTTTGAACTAATCGTACTAGATGATTTTGGATCATCCAAGACGATCCTTTATGATCTTAGAAAATAGACGCTAATGTTAATTTAGGCAAGATTTTAAGATTTAATTTTTTTCTAATCATCCTAGATGATCTGGAGCATCCAGGATGATCAATACAAATCATTCCTAAATTGATCCTATGATTAGGGCATTACTTATGGTCAAATTTTTCAATCCAATTGTCTTGGACGAGCTATGTATCGTACAGGATAATGTTTGCCGACATACTTGATTTTCCTAAATCGTCCAAGCTGAAATACCATAATTTTTCTTCTAATCATCTTGGATTATCCACAATATCGTCATGGATGATCTGTTTATTTTTGTACTAATCATCCTAGATTATTCAAATATCGTGTAGGCTTATCAGATCAAATTCTTTACATCGTACTAGATGATCCTGTGATCATCTAGGATGATTCTGGGCACTGAAATTGAGTTTTTAGATTTTTTTAAGCCCTCTTTTTAAACATATAGTACGGGACGATCATGCAATCATTTTAGATGATATTTGGCATCAAAATTGAGTTTTTAGGGTTTTCTAAAACCCTCTTTTTAAGCATATCATATGGGACGATTCGGCGATCATCCTGGACGATAATATTGGTTTGGTGCATTTAAGAGCCTTTTTGGAGCTATTCTATTTAAGCTTTGTTAAGGCACTTGATATGTGTGTTTGGCAGCCATTGAAGCTTCATTCTTCTCTAGAAACTTGAAGAGAGAGCTTGAAAGGGAGAAAGGAAAGGGTGAAGTTTGAGAGAGGGAAAAGATCCTTGGAGGGGGTTTCAAGGTAGTGTAGAGGGGGTTCCACACGGTTGCTCTGGCGAGCTTGCACCTTAGTACCATCGGATTCAAGGCTTGTCTTGAGGGAAGTTTTGGGTAGAAGAAGATCTCTTTGGTGTTAAAGGGCCCGAATACTTTGCCACACAAGGAAAGGTGGAAGTGATTTTGTAAGGGCTCCTCCACCTAGCTGTGGGGGCTAAAGGAGAGACACTACGTTTAGTGCAATACTTGGAGGGTGCCTCCTAGGAGTGGATGTAGGTCAAGGTTTGAACGAACCACTATAAATTTGGTGTGTTCTTTCATTTATTATTTCCGCATTTATTTTTTGCACTTTGATTTATGTGGTGAATTTTGGTTTGGTTTAAGTTTGTGTTCTCATCAAGAAAGATTTTTTTAAAATACTAATTCACCCCCCCCCCCCCCCTTGGGTGGTCTTGGCACTCAGGCTAGCTTTGGAACTAGTTCATAAGGGCTTAACATCCCTAATAAACTTTCTAGTGCCTTCAGAGTACTTTCACCTCCATGTGTCGGTAGAGTACAATCATCTGTTCACACTCTCTAAGTGTTAATAGAGAACTGAAGCTTCTCCAAAGATCTTCTCATGAGCAACTAGAAAGAAGAAAGGAAGATTAAACACCAAAACCACAAAGATATCCTTACCTTTGAGTAACCTTGTGAACCCTTCACACTCCACTTACAAGAAATCTCTCTCACACACTCTCCCTCACTCTCTCTTTTAATTGCACTTGAAAAATAATAAAGATAAGACTTTTACACGTTAATTTTTAGTGGACCATTTATACTAAAGACACAAAAAACTATCCAGAAAATTAAAGCGTACACGATCGTACAGTATGATCATAGTTCATGCGTATGAATAGTTTAAAAACTATTGTGTACGAACCTATTATGAATCGGTATAAATAAATTTGTATATGATCATTATCCAGTACAAATCTAGTTCATTCGGTATGAGTAGTTAGAAAATTTTCACATTCATCAGGATTAAATGTCAAGACGAAAAGGGACCTCACAATTTCATACTCTAAAAGGCATATATGAATTGTGATCATACAGTACGATTTATACATAGAAATTTTTTTTTGAGCAAAACGGGATCCATCCATTTCATACTCTGGAAGGCATGTATGAATTAGGATCGTATAGTATGATCCATACTTAGAAAAAATATTTTGGGCGAAAAGGGACCTGTCCATTTTGTACTTTGGAAGGCATATATGAATGGTGATTGTACAATACGATTTATACTTAGTAAATTTTTTATTTTGTTTGTTTGACTGCTCGTTAGAAAAATAACTGAACAAATTGTCCTGTATAAAGTTCATTCATATAGTACGATTAGTTAAAAAAATAAATTTTAAATTCTCCTTGGTGTGTGTGTGTGTGCTCAATTACACAATTATAATCACACTCTCTCAGACTCAATAAAATGAAAAATATAGACTTCAATTACAATAAACTCTAAACTGATATTGATTTGAAGTATTCAATAATCCGGAGTATGATTTCCCAGAAATGTTAGTACACACAAGAGCAAAATAATTCTTCTAAAATATGATAGGAGAAATAATAATCAAAGCAGTAATATTTGGAATCATCAAAAGCATACAAATTGCAAAAATAATAAACAGGCAAGAACTAAGTAGAACCTATCTCAACGGTTTCCCCCTTTTTATAATGGAAAAATAATTATTGTTTGAGTAAAAATGAATTCCCTAGATTTCTCCTTAACTCTCCCTAAATGAATAAACATGTGAATATAACGAAATTCCTTTAAGAACAAATCAACAAAAAAATTTAATTTTTCATAAATGACTGAACATAAAAAAAAAAAAAAAAGCAAAAACCCTAAAATAGCCCTAAACAACAAATAAAAACAACAAACACAAATAATATTAAAATACTAAACAATCAAACACAAATAGTACTTCTCCCCCTTTTGACAACAATAACAAAAAGGAAAAAGATGTTTGAAATGAAAGAAGTCATATGAGAATCATTAATAATTGATCTTGAAAGAGATTGAACTATAATGACAATAACAAAATTAATGTCCATTAGATAAAAATAAAGATTCAAAACATTTAAATTAAGATATAACATAGACATGAAAAATAGATCAACGTCATGAAACATTCTAGACAATTAGATAAGGAGAATTATTATAAAAGTGATGAAATGAAAATTAGTTAAATTCAATTTTCAATACAAAATATAATTAAACATTAGATTGATTTGAATTTGAAGATTAAATGATAGAGGAAAGAATATATTCAATTGGTGACATTGTTTATCTTTTTCAATTATGTGTGACACACTTTGTGCATCTTTTTGTATTTGGACGAATTTTATGCCTCTTTTTAATTTGCAAATCATTGCACATTCTTTTTATTTTTATACACTTGTACATTTCTTTTCGATACTCTTTTTTTATATATATAAAATTGATTTTTCCAAAATCAATAATATATTAACTCAAATTTCTTTAAGTACAAAGATAATTATATTAAAAAGAGAAATAAAAATAATAAAATATCAAAAATGCAAATAATAATATTTAAATTATGTATGCCTAAAAAGAACATGAGATTGATAGCCTTAACTTGATCGAGTTATAAATTAACTTAATTTTTATTTTAAAAAATAGATTTCATAATGAAATTAATTTTTATATTGTAGTTTAATTTTTAATACTTTTTAAATCAATTAAGAAAGGATTAACATATAGGTAAACTTACATTTCACACAACAACAAAAAACAACTAACAAAATTAAGACATATTTTATTAATATCAATTTAACGATGAAATACATTGAAGCACAATTGATATCAAATCAAAATACAATGACAAAAAAATATGAACACAAAATTTAAATAAAGATAAGTACACAAAGCATCTAAAATATCAATAAGATCAACAGATCTCAAAGAACTGATAAAGACAACACACAAGAAGTACATCTAGAACTCTAAGGGTCCTTGGTC
>NW_021318876.1:2549500-2566026 GCF_001605985.2 Dendrobium catenatum
CAATTAATGAGCTCCTTTGAAGCTTTTCTATTTAAGAGCTCTTGTTCAACGTTTTGAACAATCTTTTGCTGCTGCCTTGGCCTGAGAAGGCCTTGAGGAGAGAAAGAGAGAGAGGGAGAGAGAGAGGATCTTATGAGGCTTGTTAGGGGATTCACAAGGGTTGCTTCAAGGATCGCTATGCTTCTTCTTCATCTAGAGTTTCTCGTTCGTGGAAGGGTCGGTAGACGTAAGGAGTCAGCATCTGGTTGTGATTCTCTGCCAACTTCAGGAGGAAGCAAAAGGAGATAGGTTCTCTGCCTTGCCGGGGTGGCAAAAAGGAGGTTCTTTATAAAGGCTTCTCCGCCTAGCTGTGTGGGCTAAAGGAGAGTTACGAGTGTACTACAATACTCGGAGGGCGCGTCCGGGGAGTGGACGTAGGTCGAGTTGACCGAACCACTATAAATTTTTGTGTTCTTGTTTCTTGATTCCGTACTTTAATTTCCGCATTTATTTTTCATGTGGTGTGATTTAAGTTTATGTGTTTTTGTTCTTTGTGAAAAGAAAATTTTTAAAATAACAATTCAGCCCCCCCTCTTGGTTAGCTTGGGCAAGTTCTATAGGGCTTAACATCCCTAACAAACTTTCAATTGCACGTGCATTAAATGCATGCCAATAAAATTAAAATGCATGTGAGCATTAAATACATGTGCATTAAATGCACTTGAATAACAAATTTAATTATATGTTTTAACTTTGTTCATAAGAAACGACGGTTAAATAATTTTAAAAAGATAATATAGATTTATATGTTTCTTAAGTTTTCTTAACTTTGATCAAAATAGTGGATAAAAAAATCTTCTTCCTTTTCTCCAAAATAGATAATTTTTTTTAAATTACAACTCTGTAATTGCAGTTATCTTAGCATCATATGTTGTATACAAACAACAAAGTATCTTATTAACCATTTCAGCGTTTGTTAGTTCCCTACCCAATGTATATAAATAAGTGACTATTTGTGTGAATCTTATGTACATGTCAGAAATAGATTATTGGATTTCATGCAAAATAATTCATAGTCATGCAATAAGATATTAAGTATGGATTGTTTAACTTTGTTAGTCCCTTCATAGGTTATACAAACTCTATTATCTCATATGTCCTTTCCACTTTTGCAAGTGAAAACCTGCATGTAATCTTTAGATTTAAGTGCACAAAAAAAAATTGTTTAAATATTTTGCATTTAGTTATGCTAGGTCACGTTGTTCTACAGTCCAGTCTATAAAGGGAATTTCAACTCTAACTCCTTCAACTAATCTAGTTAGTTTTGTATACCCTTCTTGAACTAAGATTCACATATGTTAGTCTAGTGACTGTAAAAATATTAATATGCCTATTTTCCAAAAATCGAAAGGAATATTGTAAAACAAAAGAGGTCTAGTTATAGAGTAACCTTCTGGTGTATTCCAGTTTCCAAATATAGCCATAGTCATTAATCAAAAAGTAGTCTAAACATATGGTTTTGAGTAAAAGCTCTGATACCACTTGTTGAAACTTGTTAAATATGAGTTAGGTTGTTGGACATAAGCTTATGTCCCAAAGGCTAACCAAGATGAGGGTAAATTGGTACTTTTAAAATTATGCCTCTTGTTGGAATTTAAAAGTTTGAAACCAATTAACAAACTGAGCAAGTTGATTTTAAAATTATTTTAAAAATTATTTTTTAACCACAGAAAAATAAAAAGATGGAAATTAAAGCATTGAAAATAAAAAGACACAAAGATTTATAGTGGTTCGGTCAAACACGACCTACATCCACTCCCTGAAATCTCCCACTTCAGGTATTGCACTATTACCACAAGTGTCTCTCCTTTTTCCACCACAGCAAGGTGGAGAAGCATTCACAAAATTCTCTTCAACCACTACCTGGTGCGGTAGAGAACCGTCATCCTTTACACCCTCCAAGTGTCGGCAAAGAACAGTCGTCCTTTTACACCCTCCAAGTGTACGCAGAAAACTTTTGTCATTTCTCACTCTCCAAATATAGGCAAAGAACCTTCGTCTGTTCATACTCCTCGAGTGTCGGTAGAGAATCGGATCTTCTTAAAAGATTTTAATACTGAAATTGCTAGATGCGCCAAGAGGGAGTGAATTGGATGATTAAGAACTTCTTTAATGAAAAGACTCTTTTTATGACTTTATGCGGAAGCGAATTTCATTCATAATAAAAATATATGTAATCAATTTCATTCACGCAATTAATCATAATAAAAATAAATGCGGAAATAAAGTGCAGAAAAAATAATGGAAAAAACACACCAATTTATAGTGGTTCGGTCAAACCATGACCTGCGTCCACTCCCCGGAGGCACCCTCCGAGTAATACACTAAACCTTTAGTGATTCTCCTTTATTCCCCACAGCTAGGCGGAGAAGCCCTTACACAATCACTTCCACCTTCCCCGGTGCTGCGGAGGAGCCGGGTCCTTTGACACCAACGAGATCTTCTTCTTCGTAAAACTTCATTCAAGACGAACCTTGAATCTGATGGTACTGAGGTGCAAGCTCGTTAGAGCAACCGTGTGAACTCTCCTTCACACTCACTTGAAACCCCCTCCAAGGTTCTTCTCCCTCTCTCAAATTCCACCCTTTCCTCTCTCCCTTTCAAGTCCTCTCTTCAAGTTTTCTCTAGAAAAATGAAGTCACAATGGCTGTCAAAAGACACTTACAAAGTCTTATGAGAGTGCTTAAATAGAGGGCTAAAAAAACCCTAAAAATACTAAATTCAGCCGTCAAATATCGTACCATACAATCTCAAGATCGTCCAATACGATGTGCAGAAATTAACCTATTAGTACAGTACGATCCAGTTAGTACAGTACGATCCAGTTCGTACAGTAAGATCCAAATGACAAATTTCAGCCATTTTGATTGCATAATCTCAGGATTAACTTAGGCAATATTTTAAACATCGTACCGTACGATTATGATCGTACAGTACGATTATACAACTGTTCAAATTCAAAATTTTGCCTAATTTAATGGACGGCGGGCTTTCTAATTATAACAGATCGTATAGTATGATGTGGTGATCGTACAGTACGATTAGTTATATTCAAAATTAATTTTTTCAGGAAAAATAAATATCTTAATTTATTTCTGTTACACCAGATCGTACAGTACGAAATAAATTCGTACAGTATGATGAACAGAAAAGTTAAAATATTCATAATCATTTTTTGCTCCCTCTGTGTGTGTGCATGATCAACAAACTAACATACATCATTATAAGACTTGACTCAATAAAAGAAAATTACAGACTCATTTAATACGATCAATTCTAAGCAATATTGAGTCTTGAATCTTCAAAGAACGGTGCATGATGTACCTGAAATATTAGTCAACATAGAAAGAAATATGCACTACAAATACTATTAATAAATATTATTTGTTATCATCAAAATCATAAACTCGGAAGTTCGAGTCGCAACAAACACTAGAAATCTAAAAGGACAAGAGAAAAGAGTGAAGTAAACACAAAGTACATATAAAGATCCTTACCCTTGAGTAACCAAGTGAATCCTTCACGCTCCAATAGGAAGAAATCTCCTTCTAACACTCTCTCTCACTCTCTCCTTTAATTTTTCTTTACCATTCACGAAGACAAAGTGACAAAAAGATTAAATGACAGTCTTAAGTGGACCTTACATAGAAAAGACATAAGAAATCATTCAGAAAATTGCATTTTTCAAATTTGACCGTCCACAATCGTCCCATATGATCGAATTTTGTACGTACGAACAGTTCAAAAACTGTTGTGTATGATTTCATTATGAATAGGTATTAACTATATTTATACCCGATCATCATCTGTACGAAATATGTTTGTCCGGTACGAAAAGAAATTTTTAAAGCACGTATGTACGAATGTTTGGAGGAAAACACAATAGAGCCCATTACCCCGATACGATCAAAAAATATCATCCGTACGAATAGCTTTAGAGGATGAACCAGAGAAGATCGTCCCGGTACAAATAAAAAATATCATCCGTACAAACTTTTTATTTGCTAAAAATAGAGAAGATCATCTTGGGACAAACGAAAAATATCATCCGTATGATCCCAAATAGAGAAGATCACTCTGGATGAAAAGAAATTATCGTATGTATGAACAATTCATTTGGCAAAAACAGAGAAGATCGTCTTGGGATGAATGAAAAATATCGTTTGTACGATCCCAAATAGAGAAGATCATTCTAGGACGAACAAAAATTATTGTACATACGAATAATTCATTTGGGCAAAACAAAGAATATCGTCCTAGGACGAACGGAAATTATTGTACGTACGAACATTTCATTTGGAAAAAATAGAGAAGATTATCCTGATACGAATAGAAAATATCGTTTATACGATCTATACTGAGAAAAAATTTTGACATTTCTGTTCGTTCCATTGCTCATTGGGGAAAATAACTGACCAAATCGTCACGTACAAAATTGTATCGTACTGTATGATCTGTTTAAAAATGCAAATTTTAAAACTCTCCCATGGTGTGTGTGCTCAGTTACTCAATTACATTCTCACTCTCTCAGACTCAATAAAATAAAAAACATAGACATTCAATTTACAATACATTTTAAGCTGATCTTGATTTGAAGTCTTCAACAATCTGGAGTATGATTTCTTTATTGAAAAAACTATAGAAAAATTAGTTTTTCATGAAGTGTCTTTCACCTGAAATTTTTTTCCCTAGGTCCGGCACTTCATCCTCATAGGCCACATTATCCTGACTCTACCCGCAGGCAGGGAGATGTCTTATAGCAAGGAAAGAAGAATGCAGTAATATGCATACGACCCCAGATGATTCCGATAGTTCCCTAGGTTCGTTAAGTTTCTATGTTATTTAAAACTTAAAATTTTAGGAGTTAGTTATGAGTAGAAAAATTTTATAGTCCTTAGAAGAGCCTAACGAAATCCAGGCGAAAATAAAAGCGACATGCAATAAAGAAACCTAGAAAAAGCAGGTAATTCTACTGCGCAATCAGGTAAACACATCAATATAAATCCAGAATAATCAACTAAATGGCCATAGAAAAATTGCCCTTATTACAACACAGATATACAGAAAGTAAAGTGGCCGGGCACTACTACCAACAACCAGGATTTTTAAGCCTATGACAGACGCAAATGACTTTGAGTGGGATGTTGATCTTCAGGTCTTCAGTCTTCTTTGGATCACTCCTCCTTGGCCTCCTTGGAACTCTCCTCCTTAGACTCCTTTGATCTCTCCTCCTTTGACTCCTTAGATCCGTCGTGGCTTGAATATCCAAATGAAGAGACAATTCTCCCCTTTTGGGATGATTGCCTTTTCTCTTTAGATATCTAAAGTCATCCCACTTGATCTCCCAAATAGAAGAAGACTCTCCCCTATAAGGATGCCTTCTTCTTTTGGGATTCAAGTGGGATAAGAATATCCACACTCAAAGATCATTTTCACAACTCTTAACAAATGTTACAAATATTACATCCACTTAGAAAAAATAAAATTCTAGACTTCCTGCATGGTTATTCTAGTGAAAATCCCAAGCAGTTATATATGGAAATAAAAATAACTCAAACCATTGACCCTGTGCCAAGCCATGCTCTTAATTATGAGGGCTAAGTAGCTCCACCTGTGCAGTTATAATTATTAATTTAGCCCTCATTTTATTTAGGGGGAGCTGAGCAAGCACCTGCATAAAACATTATTAGAAATCATGATAATGCTCCCCCCTTTTATCAGCTTGAGCAAGGCCACTTGCACAGAAGAACAATATATATATACATATATAACACTCCTAACCTAGGGGTAAATCTAGCGCTCATCACATCATTGAGGAGCAGCTGTTGTGTTTGTAAATGATTTTTTTTCTTTGCATAAAATTTCCGACGCATAAAAATTTTGACAGAAATATTTGTCCAGTGGAAATTTCGTCGGAAATGCGCCGGAAATATTTTCGGCGCATTATTTTGCGCCAGAAGTCTTTTTACGACGTGCGTGAAACCGACGAAAATTTTTCTGCCGGAAATCCGCCGAAAATGCAATTTTCTAACGGATTTTTGGCCATTTTCTAACGAAAATGGCCGCCAGAAAATGATGTTTTTCCTGTAGTGTTTGTAGTACCTAATTTAGATTTAGTTTCTGAGCTAGACTTTTAAATATTAAGTCTTTACCCTTCGGGAATATAATCTCAATTCTTTAATAAAATGTTAACTAAAACATAAAATTTCTCTCCTAAACTATAAAGCTCAATATATGATAGATTGAGGTTGCCTATGAGCTTCTCAGAATTCGGCACCTCATACTTTTCTTCCTTTAACTCGTTAATAAATGTTCAATGTTGAGCGTTCTCCTTAAAAAATTCCTACTTCTTTATTTGTCTTCTACTTTATAATCAAATGATATGAAATCGTTGATTTAATCGAGAGTTATCTTAGGAGTACCCCTTTTAAGATGTAATTAATTATAGGGTCTAGCCCCTATAGGGATTTGAGAACTCCTGATTAAAATAAATCATGTTTTATTCCTATAAAACAAGAGAAAAATCTTTAGGAATGCTTATATTTGTCTTTTAAAATGATATAATATTCTTTTTGTTATACCTAAAAAAAATGGATAAACTTTTCAAAACAAGTGATATCTAGGGATGCTGCGCGAGTCAATAAGTGAATTCAAGTTCGAACCAGATCCTTCTATGTGGTTCAATAAGAGTCAACATAGTTTAAACCATCAAACAAATATATAGTTACGGGAACCAGTGTATTTATTTTAATATATTCATATTAAGCATTTAAAGCTATAATGATGAAAATTTACTAAAAAAGGTATGTTCACTCAATAAATGAGAATACTCCATAAATACCTCGATGATAGCCGTGTTTAATGTTGATCTCAACTGAAGGAGTTAACTTCAACCATTTGAAATGCCTTTAAACTCCCACAAAGTTCAAACTCCTACCAAAATATAAATACTTTCGAGTGACCTCAAAGTCATTTCAATGATGGCCATGTTGACAAAAATCTCAATCAGAATGGTCAATTCTAAACACTCAAAACTCCATCAAAATACCCATTCAAAACCCAAAAAAAAAAAAAAGAAACCAAATTCAAAATATTTAAAATAAAAATTAACAATAAAATACTTAAAACAAAATCCACATCCATCATTCGTAACAGTTTGGCAAGTTGAAAAAGTTTAAACATCACTTCAACTCATAAAGAAATAATCTCTGGTCGAGAATATTATTATGATTCATTCTTAAATAGTTTCCTACCATTAAGGACATGACACGTCATCTAACCAATGCTCTTGCCGCTAAATGATACCGCATGTAAATGGTTAAAATTGCGTCCCTCTGAATTGTTAGTTCGCCGCCAAATGACACCACTATATTACGGTCATGTCCAAAGCCCGTATGTATCCCAATGACATTAAATCATTAAGATATGAATCAATATGATATAATGGATAGGGCACAGAACCCTCTATTATCTAAGGTGGATTGAAATTTATCTACTTAGATAAATATTCACCCCATGTCTACAAGGTATCCTTGGACGAAATAACCCATGGTTGCCAACAAAGGTCTAAAATATATTTATAAATATTCTTGTAAAACATGAAAGCAGACTTTTTAAGGGGTTGCTATATTTTTTTTTCAATGAATGGGTCTTTTCACACTCATTGTTAAACAATCTTCTAAAGGAATGAGACAAATAAAAAACAATAAATACCAAAACATTCTTTTTAAAACAGATAACATCTAAAGTTCACCCTCTAAATAAACAAAAACTTCATCAAGAAATCAGTGGAAGTAAACTTGTTGACTGACTACCAACTACATGATAACTTAACCGTCACTTTATCATAAAAATGAACAAAAAATTTCATACAAAAATCGTCAACAAAGAATAATATAGAATGATTGAAACAAAAATCAGAAGAAAAAAAATCAAATCCATCTAGAATAAAACGAAACCACAAATATTTTTCAGAATATGTGGTTATGATCAAAGAGTCATCCTCCTAAACACCCTCACTAAAAAAGCAAAGGAAAAAAGAATGTGAGGACACCCTCACTCAGTAAAGTCACTTTATCATAAAAATGAACAAAAAATTTTATACAAAAATCATCTACAAAGATAAATATAGAATGATTGAAACAAAAATCAGAAGAAAAAAAATCAAATTCATCTAGAATAAAACGAAACCACAAATATTTTTCAGAATATGTGGTTATGATCAAAGAGTCATCCTCCTAAACACCCTCACTAGAAAAGCAAAGGAAAAAGAATGTGAGGACACCCTCACTCAGTAATGAAAAATATAAGTGGAGAAGATTAGGCTGAAATATTGTAGCCAAAAGAGCAAAATCAAATCTCATAAGAGATTCCATAAAAGATTAGCTTAAATTCGGTTTGAAACTATAAGTGAGGGTCATCAAAGAAGAATAGTAGCTCAAAATTTCAAACGTCGCTTATTTGAACACAGGCGTGAGGTCGTTAAAGCCTCGAAGGAAACCTAACGCACTAAATGCAAGAAAGAGAAGAGCTAGAGTCGTAGTGGAAGATGATGTCATGAATCATGATCCAATGAGAAACTTTTTTCATTGGAACGATCTGTATGCTAAATCGCAGTGGAAGTCTAGAAGACGAAGGCACGATGCAGAAATGGAGGCATGAGGTCAAGAAGAATACGAAGAGTTAGGGCGTGCGTCGGGCCAGGCGGGCAGGGTTTTTCTTTAAAATTACCATCAACATAATAATTTTCTTCATTACAGGAAACTCATCTTCACGTACCCACGTGCTTGGTTTCATATTTCTTTACCTATTTTTCCTCCTTTCAAATGGGAGCGGCATTTTAGATCTTCAAGAAGATGAATTTACTCATTGGTCTTGAGTGTTTGCTCATGTTGGATACTTGTATAGAGAATTATCACTCATGATTTTGAGATGGCACTTAGAGTGATCACCATTTTGTGCTCTAGAATTTAAGTATTTCAACTCCTTTGGAACTTATATACCCAAGATAGCCTTCTCAAACATTTGGACATATAGAAACTGGGGCATGATGAGGGTATTCCCTCTTAGGCACAAATCCCACAAAGGACTAGCCCAGGACCAACAGAGAAACTCTCCCAAGAAAATCGACTAGCATCACTCACTCACATTCGTAAGGAATCTACCCCTACGCTGGGCGACTAGGAAGTTCCTCACTAAGCAAATAAATTTGCACTCTTCTCAATCAGATCATCATCCTGCGAGATCTCCTAACTCAGCTATAGGAAAGCGCCTACCCTAGAGAGTTCACAGTCCCTTCAATGAATACCAGGCCCAGAGCCTCTTCACACTCTACGGACACCTCTATTGGCCTTTCCTAACAGGGATTCCACACCCGTCATTGACCAGATGAGATGATTTAAGAGCTATGGGTCCATATCCCCTCAGGAATAGCCCACAAACTCGCTCTACTCATACTCGTCCCTCCTGAGCTCCCTCAACAATAGAGAGTTCACTCAACTATTGACTTCATCATCCTGCAACAAACCAAGAGGTGACACATATTCTAAATTAGCATGTAGTGTTGTACCAGTATTAGGTTTTTTTACTTCTCTGTATAGCCTTTTCTATAGCCCTCAAAACCCTACAAATGAAGGGTGGTGAAATTTTTTTTCTTTCATAAAATAATAACTAAACAAATGAAGGGTGGTAAATAAAAATTTTGAAATTTCTGAACTTTTTTTCAGGAGAATTTCATTTCTTGTATTTTTTAATTGAGATAGTGGATATTCTATCACCTTACTCTCCTCCCTACTCTCTATACTCTCCCAACTCTTCATTCTCACTAACAAGTTCTCAGCTCACCAAATGGATATGCAAGTAAAGTTGAGTATCATTCACCAAACAAATTTGATCCAACAAAATCCAAGCCTGTCAAGACTTTCCAACTATGGATCTATAGGGATTTGACCTGAATGTCAATATGATGTTTACCATGCGAGTTGGAATATATTTGGTCAAACCTTAGACTATGATATGATTATCAGGACTAAAGTTTAAAAGGACAAAATTGAGAATTGAAGCATTATGCATTAAACCTCCAAAACAATTTTTAAAAAACTCATAAAATTAAAAATAATTTATAATAGTATAAATCATTGATAGATTTAATTTATTTGTCATCATAAATCATAAATTCATGTAATAAGGGGGAAAAATAGTTCACAATCTTTAATGTGAAACTTATTGGAACATATGAACCACTTTTCAAATAGGAATGCAATAAATGAATGAACATGATTTTAACATATGAACCACGCCTTATTTGAAACATGATTGAACATGATTTTAACCATGACCAAACCTTGTTAATACCATTTTCGATCATGGTTTAGATATGGCTTGGTCATGGTTCAAACTATATTCAAACAAGTATGTAAATCTATTTTAATAAGCATTCAAAATTTATTTGAACTATTTTTAAACCATATTCAATCATTGTTTGAACATTGCCTAAGAAAAATTTAAACATGAGTCAAATATTTATTCTAACAACAATAAACTTGTGTTCAAATGCATGTTCTAAAAAATCATTCGAGATGCGTACATCTATACTACTATTATAAAAGGGGCTTGAATTTCCTTCCACATGAAATCCTAGCCATCTATTTTAATAAATTTTAATTATTCAAATCAAATCTCAACCTTTTATTTTAATAATTATAATTATAATTAATTAATTTGCATTTAATTAAGAAAATTGGCACGACTTTTAGAGATTCCATCACCGACTCACCTATTAAACACATAATAATATATCATTTAAACAAATAAATGTTCAGTTAACCCTCCGTTTCGGCGTTTCCCATTCGTGACCGATGCGATTCTAGCAACTCCAACCGCACTTTTAAATCCAACCGTAATAATATATCATTTAAGCAAATAAATGTCAAATTAACCCTCCTTTTAGGCGTTTCCCATTCACGACAGATGTGATTCTACCCTTTAGCTAACTACAGCCACACTTAAATCCAACCATATATTCCACACCCTTTGTATTCCAACTATTCCTCAAATATTTTTTTCATATTAAATCTATATTCCCCATTCTTTTTCTCCGTATCGGCAGTCCTTTCTTTACGAACTTTTATTGGGTGTGGAGTGCGGACGTAGCTCTGTGTGTGCAACCGAACTGTGTTACGCCACGTGGAGCCCACCTTGACCCCACCGATTTCAAAAGCACACGTGCTTTTTTTAATTCGCGGCCCAATGACTCAAACCGCCCGAATACTTGAAAAAATGCGTGGTAATTCCTAGGGTTATATTTGATGGTGCTGGTTTTTTACCTCTGTTAAAACTTTTTTCTCGTAACCTGAAAGCTCAGAAAGTAGGAGAAGAGCGTAAGGTATGAAGATGAAGATGGATACTGTGCTGGAGGACATGGAAGACTGGTCGGAGATGGAAGGTTTTACTCAAGAGTCACAGCTTAGAGGAGGAGATGATTTGCAACAGACTACCCAACAAAACTTGGATATATTATCGGTAAATATGATATGCATGTCATGACGTCTTCAGTATTTAGTTGAATAATTTTTGTTTTAAAATATATGTATTGGTGGTCAGGAGGTATAGTTTAGTACCATTTTTAAATGTTCAATACCGCTCGGTATCACTAGGTATCGATCGGTACTAGTCGGTACCGCAAGGTATCGATGTTATTTTGAAGTTGTGTGTGTATTTCCAATATTAAATTCGAATTGTTTCTTATTCGTAGGTTATCTGTAATAGTGAGAAAGAGACATATGACATTTACTGCCAATACGCGCACAATGTTAGTTTTAGTGTTCGCAAAAATCATCACTGTTACTGGCCTAATTCGAGAAAGATAAGGATCAAAGATTTTGTATGTTCGAAAGCTGAATTTAAGAAGAGCATTGACTTGAACGCGAAATCAAAATACAGGAAATATAATACTAGGACTGGGTGTCCCGCGATGATTAGATTTTTAGTTGACCAAGGTGGAGAACGGAAGGTTAATAAATGCATTGAGAGCCACAATCATGAATTAACAAGGCTTCAAAATCAACATTTACTGAGATCATGCAAGAATATTACTTAAGAGAAAGCATTCATTCTTAAATCAATGACGGATGCTGGGATTAGAAACATTGATGCATTCACATACTTAGTTGACGAAGTCGGTGGAAGGGAGTATGTAGGTTTTTCCAAAAGAGATGCATATAACTTTGTTCAGAAAGAGAGAAGAGGCAAGATTGAAAGTGGGGACATCAATTCCCTAATTGAACTTTTTTAAGATCAAGCAAATAGTGATAATATGTTTGATTGGGAAGTCCAATATGATGAGGACAGGTTGATGAATTTTTTCTGGGCTGATGGTGTGGGAAGAATAGATTATGATTACTTTGGAGATGTTATAATTTTTTATACCAGCTATAGATTGAAAAAATATAATCTAACTTGTGAACCTTTTGTTGGAGTTAATAATCATTAGCAGAATGTTCTTTTAGGGGTTGTATTTCTGTCGGAGGAAACACTAGAATTTTTTACATGGTTGTTTAGAACATTCTTGCGAATAATGGGTGATAAACATCCCATTACAATTTTTACTGACTAGGACCAGGCAATGTCTCGGGCAATAAAAATTGCATTACCTTAAATACGCCATAGGCTATGCACATGGCATATCACCAAGAAGCTTCCATCCAAGTTGCATTGTTACAACATCAACAATAAGGTTAGAGGTCTCATTTATAAATGTTTGAGCAAGTGTGATTCAAAGGAGGAGTTTGATAGTTGGACTGAAATGCTGAATGAAGGGGACCTTTATAACCATTCCTGGTTGAAAGAACTCTACAAAATAAGGCAGAAATGATCCACAACATAAAACAAGGCTTATTTTAACCTTGGTATTCTTTCAACATAGCGTAGTGAATCCACTAACAATATGTGCCATAGAATTTCTAAGCCTACTAACACCATTACTGAGTGTTTTTTGGGGCTAGAGAAGGTGATGAAGACATGGTGTCAGAATGAATAGGATGAATATTTCAAATGCAGTCAGTCCGATGTTGTACCTTTAGTTAAGAGTAGTCCAATTCTTAGGCAGGCCGCACATTTTTATTCGCATAAATTGTATTCTTTCTTTGAGGATGAGTTTTATGGGTGGGATGTGCATAGCTCATGCCTCAACTGACTTATCAACTTTTTTTTGTCAAAACTATTGAGAACAATGATCAGCCTCGCTATTACACTATTAATTTTGATGATAAATAAGGTACAATTGAATGCAGCTGTGGAAAATTTGGGATGATGGACATACTATGTTCTCACTGCTTGAGAGTGATAAGACAGATTGATATAATTAATATACCTTCGAAATATCTACTAAAGAGATGGTCAGGTCGAGAAAGAAAAGACCTTTACTCTGACAGGCCGATTACATCTATGGTAGCTACAGGAATCCCATCAAATGGCTTAGGAGGTATGATGTTTCAAAATTATTTTAGTAGATTCGCATATCAAATAAGCACAAGAGGGCAAGGAAATACGGAAGCAGAACAATACATGATTGATACAATGTCTGAGATTGCTGAGAATGTAGATTTGATAGTAGATGCCAAGAAGGACCCTAAGTTTCTTACAAATGCAAGCATGCCAAATAAAATAAAAGACCCTATAAAGTGCAAGCCCAAAGGAATTTCAAATGCAAGGTTGAAGAGTCATTGGGAAAAAAGAAAACCAAAGAGGAAGAAAGTTGAGGAACAACCTACTCCTTTAACTGAACAGTGTACACCTGTAGAACTAATTAGTCAAGTTTCCTTTGCAAACATACCAGAATGCTTCACAGATGAGTGGACTCTTCGTCGACCAAGCAACCAGCCGAACCCTGAATATATAGAGATGATGAATGGATTAATTGATTCAGAAAGGCTTAGATAAATATTGAAAATTTCTTCATTGGCATAATTTGAATTCTTCTATTTTTGTAATTGATTTTGTATGGTAGTAACTTCTTGGTACCACTGGGTACCACTCGGTATCGATAGGTACCTTTAGGTACTGGTTAGTACCGATCAGTACTTCTAGGTAATATGATTGTTGTGATATGATATTTACTATGTTTGTTGAAATTAAAGTTGGTAGTTGTACTGGTGCACGTATTTAAGATGGGTTGTTGTGATATTAACTATGGTGGTTGAAATTAAAATCTATATAGGTTTAGGTTGTTCATCTATTTATTACATATTTTCATTATGGTATATAAACTACGTTGGCCGAATGCAAAACTACATCTAGGCTTGCCGATTAAAAATTTTGTCGAGCTTGGCACAATTAGAATACACTACTGCGTGGATGTGGTTGTAGACTATCAACTTGAGCAACAAGCTAGACTGAATGAAATATATAGATGTTGTGCTCATACATGGCATGATCATTGTGATCGTTTGCTTCAAGTAGCATGAAGGGAAGAGATGGCTATTGAGTTTAATAGATTAGGTTGCTTCTTAAATTATGTAGGTTGGAGTGTTGCCCAAAAGAATTTTTTTGAAAATCATCATCACCTTGCCAGTGTTCATTTCTTGCAGCAACGTTATCATGAGCATACTTGTAAAGGCAACAAATCAACAAGCAATGATTATGTGGTTAGACGACCTACTAATATTGATAATATAATTCTTTACCACCCTTGGGATCCAGCTGAAGAAAGGTTTTTAGTTGATTTGTACAAGCAATTACTAATTCAACGAGTGTATGGGCGCAAGTGGAAGAAGTTTTTGGAATTCAGTGATTGGTAAGATTTATAATTTGAGCTTATGACAGAGTTTGGATGTTGTCCTACACAAACTCAACTAAAACAACGGGTTCACTATTTACTTAAGAAGTAAAACTTTTTAATTGTACTTAAATATTTACTAAATTACAACATTTCTTCTATTTGTAAATTTACAATGTTAGTTCAACTATCATTTAAGCGTTGCACATAACAGCGTGAATGCAAGTTCTGATCTAAACCTAGGAATTTCAGCTTACCAGTCTACTAGTAATTCCCACTTAACACATTGTGGTTGGATTATAGTTTCCATATATTTGCAAATGAACATCCCACAGTTGAAGCCGTTTGTTTGAGTTGGAATTCCCTCAGCAACCTGAACTGGCCAAGATCTGATATCATTTTCAAAATTGCCTTGAGTTTTCTCATATAAATGATTTATCTGTAATAATAGTTAAGGTTTTTATATCTACGAAAGCGTAAAACAAACTTAAAATGTTCAACACTACACTTACAACATTTGGAAGCACAGACATATGCATCGGGTTAGGCAATGAATCAAAGAAATACTAAGTTGACTTCTTCAAATAAGCAACCATAAGTGTCCAATGGTCGTTATCATGTATTGGTAGCAGAATGAAATTTGAAGCAGTCACTGTATCCTTGGAAATGTGAGATACATATTGTTTGATGTCCAGGTTATATTTTATGGAACCCTGTATGTTTAATCTGATTAGGAAAACTATAAGCAGCTACATTTATAAAATTAAAAATAACAATATTACCCAATGCAGACTAGAAACATAAATAAATGGTTGATAAAGGACAGGACTGTTGACCTCGATTTTTGTTCGAGTGTCATTGAGGGTCTTTGATTAATTTAATCAAGTCCCATTGGGTTCAATTCGAGCATGAATCAGCTCGAGTTAAATTGAATTAGGCTTGATCGGGTTTGATTAAGCTCGATTAGTCCGCCTTGGCCACGTCGAGTTTGTTGTGATTCGAGTCATCATTTTATTTAAATTTAATTGAATTAATTTGAGCAAATCAAATTGAATCTCAAATTGACTAGAATTGAATCTAATTTTGAGCTTAAATTTATTATTAAATCAAGCAACCAAATCGACGGCTAAATGACCTCAATTCCTTTCTAATTAATCTTAGGATGAATCTTAGCCGTAGATCTAAGGGCTTGATCATTTAAATACTTTTTTTAGGGCTTCATCAGAGGGGCTGGCTTATATTCTCTCCCTAGCCACTCTCAACCTTCACTTCTTGGTGTGAGAGCTCTTCCAACTTCTCTCACCTTCTTCCGCTCAAATCCACCGGTCAAACTCCGTCGGCGGCAATCCTCCGACGAGATCAAGGCTAGATCCATCCAAGGCCTCGATCCAGTTGATCCAGAGCTTGTTTGATCGTGATTTCAACTAGAGAAATATACGATGACAATCTACAAGCTCAACCGTATAAAGAACTTGAAGATCCAACGGTGAGATTCCTCAAAACTTTAGATCTAGGTCACTACACTTAGATCTATATAGTTTTTTTATAAGTGCTTTTTAGATCTTTCAAATATCACCCATGCTTTCTTTTCATGATACTAATCTATGTTTAAAATTTCATTAAATTTAGATGTCTCGATCGAGAGAATGAAATTTTTTATTTATTTATTTTCTTCATTTAAAAAAAATCTTTTTTTTAGTATTATTATTATCAT
>NW_021318876.1:2566126-2591728 GCF_001605985.2 Dendrobium catenatum
TTAATATTATTATTATTTTAAGTAATTCCTAATTTTGGATTGTCATAATTTAGTTTGTCTTTGAATTCAAATTTTTCTAAATTTGAAATTCAAATTCTTTCATAAATTATAAAATCTATTATATGAAAGTTTTTTTAAATTTTCCCTCCATTGGATTTTGAATTAATTAGGATGACTTAATTCATTCTAAATCCAACCTCCAAAATTAAGAAAAACAGCAAAAGAGTACTATTTTAAAAATATTCTATTATCGTATTTAAACTTCGAAAATGCACAACTTTCTCGTTTTAAATCCGTTTTCGATGCACATCACCTTATTTTGTTCGTATTTGAATTATGTACGATTTGAGACCATTCTTATTTAAAAATGATAGCTATATATGCAGTTATTTTGAAAATAGTAAAAGTACACTATTTTAAAATACCCTATTATTGTATTTAAAATTGTAAAAATCATATCTTTGTCTTCTTAAATTGGATTTTGGTGTGCGACCCCTCTTTCTCTTCGGAAAATTATGAATTGCAATTTAAAATTATTTTGCATGAGCTGATTCTTGATGTCTGGACAGATTTCTCTCTTAGATGGCTATTTTGAGTATTTTTACTAATATTTAAATATTTATTATTATAATTATTTTGAAATTTCAAATTATTTTCAAATATTTTTGAAAGCTCGATCGAGTGTCCAGTGAATCTCCTATACTTATGTAGATAAAAACGTGATCTATTTTAAATTATCGTATTTTCCAAAAAAATCTATATAAATATGTATTTATGAAGTATTTTTAAATTACTTTGAAACTACTATTATTTTAAATCCTAATTTTTGAGAGATTCACTTCCATAAAATTTTAAACATAGATTCTATGCATGAAAAGCAAATCATGGGGTTGGATTAGTGGATGGTTGAGTTTCAACCATTTACTAGCTCCCGTTATTAATTTTAATTACTTTTTTTTTTATTCGTCGTAGCTTACATGGGTAGGTTGCACCACGAGCACTTAGTTTAGGCTCTCCTAGATTTAAAGACATGTGTGTTTACTGCTTTTATATGTTTCCCATGCATTATTACCTCGAGGGTTAGTGTGAACTTCGATTAAAACCCATTTAACGTAGTGACACCTTAAGGACAAAAATTAAGGACTAGTCTAACAAACTTAGAAATTTTCTAGGGGCTAGGATAGACCCCGGATTGACTTAAAAACTTGAACACTTAAACTTAGTGACATTATAAACCTTCCAAAATTTTCTAGGAATTTTTAGGAGTCTTTATATCCCTTAATTAACTAACCCTAATTAACCTGCTAAATAAGGCCTCGTGACCTTCCAAAAATTACAATAAATACATTTTAGGATGGAAAATTACCCATAATACCTTAAATTGTTCAAAATATGATCCTTGACCTTAGATAAATAGGGCTCCCTAGTTTGACTTCAGGTTGACTCCTAATTTGATCATAGGTGAAATTTACCATTTTGCCCCTAATAATTTATTAAAAATTATTAAAAATCCTAAATTTTCCCCAAACACTTGGCATTACTTTCTCAGGCCACTCTTTCCCTTTGGGGGTGATTCCAATCAGTTTGGATATGATTTGGATCAAAAAATAAAATCAGCCCTTTATTAGGAAATTTAGAAAATTCCCTTAATTACCCGATCTTTAGAAATTCATAACTAATTGTAGAAAATTTTAAATTAGGCAAAATTACTTGCAATAGAATATAATTAGGATCTAGTATTTATTAAAAATCTTAGGTTTCCAGAAACTGACCTAGATTAGAAAGTCAACCTTTTGGTCAACCGTAGTTCACTTAGGGCCCGAAACTTAGAAAATTCATAACTTTTCCTAGAAAACTCCAATTTCAGTGTACTACCTGTCTAATTACTCGTGTTAAGGGTTACTATTTTCCTAAAATGTTAGGAGACTCAGACTTAGCTTTTTTCCCATAGTGACTTTTTGGACCCTTAGTCTAGTTTCTAGGAGGACCAGGAACTTTCCTAAATTGGCTAATATAACTTTAACTTCAAATATCATCACCCTAAGCTCTTAAAATTGATTAACAAACTGAGATAATTAAAATGGACCCTAATCCACTAATATTTGAACTTTAACTAAAATATCTTTTTCAAACCCCCAACAAACCTAAACTCTAGATAATTTTAAATAACTACCCTGCTTATGACCTATCCAAACCACACCAACCATACACACACATAGAATTTTTTTCTAGGGCACCACTTCTAGATCTAGGTTAGGCCACTGGGTTTTACTTTTCTTCTGTGTGCCGGAGCTTTTCGTGAATTTCATTGCATGCTGTTTGAAAAATTATTGGTGTGTTTTCTTACCTTTTCTGCACTCTGTGGATGATGTGATGAGCGCTAGATTTACCCTTAGGTTATATATATATATATATTGTTCTTCTGTGCAGGTGGCCATGCTCAAGCTAATAAAAAGAGGGGAGCATTATCATGATTTCTAATAATGTTTTATGCAGGTGCTTGCTCAGCTCCCCTTAAATAAAAATGAGGGCTAAATTAATAATTATAACTACACAGGTGGAGCTGCTTAGCCCTTATAATTAAGAGCATGGCTTGGCACAGGGTAAATGGTTTGAGTTATTTTCATTTTCATATAAACTGCTTGTGATTTTTATTAGGATAACCATGCAAGGAGTCTAGAATTTTCTTTTTCAATAGATGTAATATTTATAAAATTTGTTAAGAGTTGTAAAAATGTAACTTTGAGTTGGCAGATAGGCCTCACATCCTTGGTGGATTCTCTCGATCTCTTTCACACAGGTTAACGTCATCGAACAAAGGCTCTGACCTAAAATCTCGGATATGTCCTACATCCTTGGTGGATTCTCTCAACCTCTTCCATACAGGTTAACGTCGTCGAGCAAAGGCTCTGGCATACAACCTCGGATAGGTCTCATATCCTTGGTGAATTCTCTTGACCTCTTCCACACAGGTTAATGTCTTTGAGCAAAGGCTCCGACATACAACCTCGGATAGGTATCACATCCTTGGTGGATTCTCTCGACCTCTTCTTTAAAGGTTAATGTCATCAAGAAGTACTCTGAAAGACAACCTTGGATAGGTCTTACATCCTTGGTGGATTCTCTCGACCTATTCTATACAGGTTAACGTCATCGAGCAAAGGCTATGACATACAACCTCGGATAGGTCTTACATCCTTGATGGACCTCTCGACCTCTTCCACAAAGGTTAATGTCATCGAGCAAGGCTCTGATATACAACATTGGATAGATTTTATATCCTTAGTGGATTCTCTCGACTTCTTCCACACAAGTTAATGTCATCAAGCAAAGGCTCCGACATACAACCTCGGATAGGTCCTACATCCTTAGTGGATTATCTCGACCTCTTCAACACAGGTTAACGTCATCGAGCAAAGGCTCTAACATACAACCTCGGATAGGTCCTACATCCTTAGTGGATTATCTCGACCTTTTTCATACAGGTTAACGTCATCGAGCAAGGCTCTGACATACAACCTCGGATAGGTCTTATATCCTTAGTGGATTATCTCAATCTCTTTCATACAGGTTAACGTCATCAGGAAAAGGCTCTGATATACAACCTCAGATAGGTCATACATCATTGGTGGATCCATTATAGGTTAATATCATCGAGCAAAGGTTCTGACATACAACCTTGGATAGATCATACATCCTTAATTAACGTCGCTAGAATGTCGTCAATGAACTTCCATCGGACTTCTCCACAGAGTTAAATTTCTACCCGATGTTAGACTTCTATCTGCCGTCGTACTGCTACCCGTCGTTGGAATTTTGCACGTTGATGGACTTTTGTCGGTCTTCTGCCACACGCAGTACTTCTACCCGACGTCAGACTTCTATCTACCGTCCTACTAATACCTGTCATTGGAATTCTGCCCGTTGATGGACTTTTATCGGTCTTCTGCCCGACGTAGTACTTCTACCCGACATCAGACTTCTGTCTAGCGTTGTATTACTACTTGTCATCTGAATTTTGCCCATCGATGGACTTTCGTTGGTCTTCTGCTTGACGTAATACTTCTACTCGACATCAGACTTCTGTCTGCCGTCGGATTACTACCTATCATCGGTCTACTGCCCGTCGATGAACTTTTGTCAGTCTTCTACCTGATCAGTGCTTTTACCCGACGTCAAATTTCTACCTGCCACTGAACTAATACCCGTCGTCAAACTTCTGTCCGTCGATAGCCTTTCGTTGGTCTTCTACCCGACTCAGTACTTCTACTCAACGTCGTACTTCTACTCAATGTCGAACTACTATCCATCGATAGACTTTCATCGGTCTATTGCCCGACATTGTACTTCTACTTGACGCCGTACTTCTACTCAACGTTGAACTACTAGCCGTCGTCGGACTTCTGCCCGTCGATGGACTTTTGTAAGTCTTCTGACCGACGTTGTACTTCTACGCAATGCCGTACTTCTACTCGACGTCGAACTACTAGCCGTCGTCAGACTTCTGCCCGTCGATGGACTTTCATCGGTCTTCTGCCCGACGTTGTACTTCTACCCAATGTCGTACTTCTACTCGACGTCGAACTACTAGCCATCGTCGGACTTCTACCCATCGATGGACTTTCGTCGGTCTTCTGCCTGATGTTGTACTTCTATGCAATGCCGTACTTCTACTCGACGTCGAACTACTAGCCGTCATCGGACTTCTCCCCGTTGATGGACTTTCATCGGTCTTCTGCCTGACGCTGTACTTCTACCCAAAGCCATACTTCTACTCGACATCGGACTACTACCCATCGTCAAACTTTTGCCCGTCGATGAACTTTCGTCGGTCTTCTACCCAACGCAATATTTCTACCCGACGTTAGACTTCTACCTGCCGTCGGACTACTACTCGTCTTCAGACTTCTGCCTGTTGATGAAGTTTCGTCGGTCTTCTACCCGATGTCGTAGTTCTACTCGACGTCGTACTTTTACCCGACGTCGTACTTCTATCGACGTGAGACTTTTACCCATCATCAGACTTTTGTCTGTCGATGTACTTTTGTCGATCTTCTACTCGACACAGTACTTGTACTCGATGCCAGATCATCTGCTATCGCTCCTTTGTCAGGCCTCCGACCACCGTCAGGCGGTTTCCAAATAAGGAACGACATAATTTCCCCTGACCGCAGAATCTCTCGAAGGAAAGTGGTCACCCGACATTACTCCAGTATAGGGAGGGGCCCTACTATTAGACAATGAATACCAATTGACCAAGGGCAAGGGAAAGCCTCCCGTATAGCAAGAGCACCGAAGGGAGAGGAAGAAGGCTCTTTCTCGCAAAGAGGGCCCCTGCTATTAGACAATGGATACCAATTGTCCAAAGGATTGATAAGGCCTCTAATGAGAGAAAAAAGGAGAAGAAGAAGACTCTTTCTCGCAAAGAGGGGCCCTACTGTTAGACAATGGATACCAATTGTCCAATGGGCAGAGAAGGCCTCTAATGAGAGAAGAAAGGAGAAGAAGAAGAATCTTTCTCTCATAGAGGGGTCCTGCTGTTAGACAATGGATACCAATTGTCCAAGGGGCAGAGAAGGCCTTTAATGAGAGAAGAAAGGAGAAAAAGAAGATTCTTTCTCGCAAAGAGGGGGCCCTGCTGTTGGACAATGGATACCAATTGTCCAAGGGGCAGAGAAGGCCTCTAATGAGAGAAGAGAAGAGAAGGAGAAGGTGCAAGGAATTAGGTCCAAGGGGTGGTCTATTTATAGGCTAGAGGGGAAGTTATGGGAGAGAAAAAAAAATGTATATATATAAAACTCTCCCTCTCTCCCACTCTCCCACTCTCTTTCAAAAAATAAAAAAATAAAAAAAAATATAAAACTCTCCCTCTCCCTCTCTCCCTCTCCCTCTCCCATTCTCCCTCTTTCTCTCTTTCAAAAAAAAAAATTTTTTTGGTAGGCGGTTTGGCAAACCGCCCACCGCCTACCCAGGCGATTTTTCTAAAACCGCCAATGCGGTTTCAATAAAAAAAAATAAGATAACTACAGCCGGCTGCTCACGCGCCCATGCGGTGCTGGTGCCGCCGCAGCCGGCGGCCAACTGGCTGTTTTGGCCCTAAGCGTGTCCGGGCCCGATTTTTGGCCCGGACGGTCCAAATTGGACATTTTTTGGGTCTCCGAGCACGTTTTTTGACGTTCCGGATTCAATTTTGACACTTTAGGGGCTGAACGAGGCCTATATGATCAAGTTTGAGCAAAATTTTAGTTTTGAAACACAATTTTTTGTGATTCGGCCAATATGAAATGTCGACACATATATTTTCGGATTCTAGTCCAAAAATAGGGAGGCAACTTATACGGCGTCGAAAAATTTTCTTAAACGGGTGCGAATCTCGATGCAAAATCAAGTTGGAAACTTCAAAAATTAATTCGGAGACCATCCAAACTCTGATTTCAGTAAAATTATAGTTGAACTGAGCGTCTCGAAAATACAAACCCAACGACACCAAATTCAACTCAATCCGAGCCCAAATGGCTTGAAAGAGGATCCCAATCCTAAGGAAAAAAGAGAGATATCAGAGATTGCTCTTGCTTCCTAGCCTCCTCGACCACCGCCAGACTTCCATCGGACCACCACTTGAGGCCCTCACCTTCACCGGACCACCGCCTGACGTCGTTGCTCTGCCAGACCACCACTTGAGGACCTCACCTCCGCCGGACCACCGCCTAACACCATTGCTCAGCCAGACCACCACGTGAGGCCCTCACCTCTGTCGGAGCACCGCCTGACGCCGTTGCTCCGTCGGACCACCACTTGAAGCCCTCACCTCCTCTGGAACACCGCCTGACGTTGTTGCTCCGCCGGAACACCACGTGAGGCCCTCACCTTCGCCGTACCAACGCTTGACGCCGTTGCTCCTCCGAACCACCACGTGAGGCCCTCACCTCCACTGGATCACCGCTTGACGCCATTGCTCTGCCAGACCACCACGTGAGGCCCTCACCTCTGCCGGACCAGCGCCTGACGCCGTTTGCTCCGCCGGACCACCACTTGAGGCCCTCACCTCCGCCAGACCACCGCCTGACACCATTGCTCCGCCGGACCACCACGTGAGGCCCTCACTTCCGCCAGACCACCGCCTGACGCCGTTGCTCCGCCGGATCACCACTTGAAGCCCTCACCTTCATCGGACCACCGCCTAGCGCCTTTGCTCCGCCGGACCACCACCTGAGGCCTGGACATCTTTTGGACCACCACTTGAGGCCCTCACCTCCGCCGGACCACCGTCTGATGTTGTTGTTCCGCCGGACCACCACCTGAGGGTCGGACTTCTGTCGGACCACCACTTAAGGCCCGAACTCCGCCAGACCACCACCTAACACCCGAACTTCTACCAAAGTATCGCCCTCCTACTATGATCTTTCAGACCCCCGTCTCCTACCAGCAACATTCTTTCAGACCCTAGTCTCCTGCCGACTATGGTCCTCTCGACCTCCGTCGCCTACTACGGTCATTCTGACCTCCATCACCAGACAACTGTGTTTCAGACCCCGGTCTCCTGCCAACAACGGTCTTTCAGACCCTGGTTTCCTGCCGACTACGGTCCTCTCGATCTCTGTCACCTACTACGGTCACTCTGACCTCCATCACCAGATAACGGTCTTTCAGACCCCGTTCTCCTGCCGACTATGGTCCATCTTATCTCCATCACTAGACAACGGTCTTTCTAACCCCAGTCTCCTGTCGACTATGGCCCTCCCGACCTCCGTCACCTACTATAGTCACTACGACCTCCATCACCATACAATGGTTATTCAGACCCCGATCTCCTGCTGACTACGATCATTCTGACTTCCATCGCCTTCTATGGTCTTTCCGACTTCCACCAACAGACAACGGTCTTTCTGACCCCGGTCTCCTGCTGACTACGGTCCTTCTGACCTCTGTCGCCTACTATGGTCCTTCCAACCTCCATTAACAGACAACGGTCTTTCTGACCCCGGTCTCCTACTAGGTCCTTCCGACCTCCATTAACAGACAACTGTCTTACTACGGTCCTTCTGACCTCTGTCTCTTGCCGACAATGGCCCTTCCAACTAAACAAACATGTCTATGTTGATTATTGTAACTCCCACCATGTAATGCACTCTATATGACGTACATTTGTAACATCAAGCCCAGGTCTTCTCCCTAAAAAGGGACTCATTTGTAATCGACTGCAAATACTAGTGGATTCATTCAAACTAGGCCTGGCCCCGTTGTTTTTCCCCCTTTTCAAGGGTTTCCACGTAAAAACTCTAGTGTCTCTTATAAATGCTACACCCTCTCTCACTTATCTGATTGTGTGTTGGATCTTCGTACAATTCTAAGACGTTAAACTTTATAATTCTCTACCGCCGTGAATATTCCAGGACGCAACAATCTCAATGACCAATTCAAAAGCTACGCACACTCAATGCTTATTGTATGACAATAATCCTTTTCTCCTGGTTTATCAATAGCTAGCTGCTATGCATGTGTCCTTTCAAATGCTTCTTTAAAGAACTGATGAACTGTTTTCTTTAGCTTATCCCGTTTTTCTTAGGATTGATTTTTAGTTTATTTCCATCATTAGTTTCGGTTAACTGGAAAAGTTTGTCAATTTTTTTTCCTTTCAAATGTAGTGTTTTACTTGAGAATATAGAATGATGTGGCCAGTGAAGAAAGGCTAGCACCAGCAGCTGAGTGAAGTGTTAGAAGCAGAATACATGCTGAAAATAGAGGACATGTTCTGAAATAAATAAATCGAGGATGGGCATATAAAAAAGTCTGAAGTAGAATTATTTCATTATGTATTAATCACATTACATAGTAGAGGAAGAGTGTATATATACAAAAGTTTTGTAGACAGAAATTGAACTAAAGCAGAAGACTGTTATAGATTAATGGTGGAGAGGGTTAGCTCTGAAAGAAGTGACTGAATGTTCTGCAGTGTATATGAAGTGGAGACTTTGACAGGATTGCTTGCTTATCATGTGATCGGTTATCACCTCACTGTAAGTGAATGATCTATGTGTTGTAGTGTTCACTTGTCACGAATAAGAGTAAACCTGGATGGTGAGAGAGGTTTACTAAGGAGATCAGCAAGTTGATCCTTGGAGCCAATGTGATTAACAGTAACTTCATTGGAGTGGACGCAATCTCGAATATGTGTTTTGTACGGTCATGAAAGACTGAATTGTTAGTCAAAACTAATGCTAATATGTTGTCACAATGAAGTGGTGTGCTGAGGAAATCGGGATGTCGAAGTCACTTAGCAGTCAACGAAGTCAGACAATGTCGGAAGCGGTGGAGGAAAGAGCATGATATTTAGCTTTGGTTGAGGATTCAATGATGGTGGGTTGCTTTTGGACACTCCAAGAGAGGAGTGTCACCAAAGTATGTTCAATAGTTAGTTGTGGATTTCCTACTGAAAGGATTTAATATCCAATCTAAATAGTCATAAGAATGAACAATGATATTACCTTTTGATTATTAGGAGTCTTGAGGTAGATGGTGCTTCTGATCATTGTTTAAAATTGCGCAATATGAGGCTCGCCTTTGCGCAATTCCAGTTAAAAAAGCCTCAAGGCTTACGCCTCGAACCTTTTTATGAGGCTTGCGCCTCAACTTGTTCGATGCCCGCCTTGAGAAGCGGTACGCCTCGCTGGTGTGAGGCAGTACGCCTCGCTGGCATGAGGCGGTTCGCCTCACCTTACTTATCTATTCTTTTGTTAAAACTTGCATAAATCCTAAACTAAAACCCAAAACAAATCATGCCTTAATGCGCCCCCGAGCCACAACAACTTCCTCTGGACTGCCTCATCCTTTAGCCTACCTCCTTCGCCACAACCACCATCGGGGATCACTGGAAAGCCGCACATTACCACCACCTTTAATAATTTAGGAGTATTACTCTCTTCATTAAATTGATGAAAAATATTTATGAAAGACGAAGATAACTAAAATAAATGATGGAGAAGCAGATTGTGAGGCTTGGACTCCACAGGATGAGGTATATGATAGACCAATTTGTTATGATGATGACTCCAATAAAACTCCCTAACTGATGACCATATAGATGATTTCTGAGTTATTGACAACTATTTTAGCTTTCTTTAAGAATTAATTGTGGATGAGTAACGAAGTGAGAGAGAAGGAATGTGAAGTTAAACTTGATGTTACATGATATATTTATGCAATTCTTATATTTTATATTGTTTTGTTCTTGGATTTTAATTCTATTTCATGCAACTTATCATTTTTCACTTAATGTGCATTTTTTTTCATATGTATGTCAATTTGTTACTTCATAGTTCAACAAAAAACTAATATGTCATTCTTTAACATATTATTTTGGTATTATATAAAAAATAATTTTTAACCTTTATTTTCTCTTCACGCAATTATTGGATTTTGAGGCTTACGCCTCAGAATGCCTTGAGGCTTACGCCTCGCCTCACGAATAAAAACATCTCAATACCCAACTGCGCAATTTTAAACTTTGCTTTTGATATATCGAGGAAAATGTTTGAGTTGTTGATAGTGTTTGTTGAGAGGTTGATGGGTGAACTGACAAAGCTGATTGGTAAAAAAGGCAATGTTTAGTCGGGTGATGATGAGGTACAATAGAGAACTTGTGATATGATTAAAAAAAGTTGGGTTGACAAATGGCTGATCTACATTGGATTTGGCCGAGAGTTTGATGGACATTGAAGTAATATCGGGCTTGCATTCAGCTAGGCCTTATGTTCTTAGAAGTTCTTGCATTTATTGTCGTTGGTGTAGGAAGTAACTAGCTGCAGTTGACACCACTTGAATGCCTAGAAAAAATGAGACCGGTCCTAGGTTTTTGAGTGAGAATTGCAGTTGAAGATTAAAATTATGGTATGGAGAAGTGCTTGTTTGTTGCCAATGATGAGAATCATCTACGTAGATGATGAGGTAATCATAGATGTCATTATGGTAGTAGTGGAAGAGAGAAGTGTTGGATGTGCTGAATTTGAAGCCTCAAGATTGTAGAAAGCTAAAGAAGGATTCAAACCATTTTCGAGGAGCTTGTTTTAGCTCATCGATAGATTTATGAAGTTTGCAAATATAGTTAGGATGAAGATTGTCAACAAAGCCTTGTGGTTGAGGTATGCAAACATCTTTATGAAGTGTGCCATGAAGGAAAGTGTTAGGGACATCAAGTTGGAGAACTAGCCATTAATTATGAAGGGTAGTTGTAAGGATAAGTCTAATTGTAGGCATTTTGGCAGTGGAGCTGAATGTTTCAAAGTAATTAACTCCATATTGTTGATTAAATCCTTGAGCTAGTGAATGAGTTTTGTGATGGTCAAGAGTACCATTTGATTTAAGCTTAGTTTCATACGTCCAATGACAACCAATGATATTATGGTGTGAGGGAGGTGGAACAAGAGATCAAGTGCCTTGTCGCTGAAGGGCTAGAAATATGGCATACATTGCTTGGCTCCATCGGGAAATGGCAAAAGGTGGAGTGTGGGTTGCTATATTGAAGATGCTTTTGGGCTTAAGGTTTCTGGTTTTTTGAGCTGGTAGTTATTGGATGGATGTTAGAGGGGATGGGTATTGGATCGAGAGCAGGGGGAATCAACACGAGCTAATTGTAGGTGTTGAGTTGAGCTTGTATTGGTGAATGCACAATTTGGTGTATTGGAAGCTAGAAACGTATGTTGTATGGGAGTTGAAGTGGAAATCGGAAGAAGTGTAAGTGGAAATGGCTGGGTAGATTTGGAGGGTGGAGTAGAGGAGAGTAAATGGGATTTGAACGGAAATTCTATTCATGAAAGATAACATGATGAGAGATGAAAATTTTGTTGGTTAATGTATTGTAGCAATGACAACCTTTGTGGGAAGAGGAGTAGCCAAGAAAGATACCCTTGGTAGAGCAAGTTCAAGTTTGTTGGGTTGCAAGTAGTTGCATCCATGGAAAGCATGGACATCCAAAAGTTTTAAGGTGAGCATAGGAAGGGGAGGTTTGCTGGAGGAGCTGAAAAAGAGATTTATTGGTGGTAGGTTTAGAGGGAAGGAAATTTATAAGATAAACTGTTGTGGGTAAAGCTTCAAGCCAAAAAAGAGGAGGGTAGGCATGCCACATGAAAAATTGTACGAGCTGTTTCAATTAAATGATGATGCTTGCATTCGGCCACTTCGTTTTGTTTAGGGGTATAAGGACAACTTAGAGAAAGGTTTGCAAGTTATGGGAGGTTTATTCCTCACCATAGTTAGAGTGGAACACTTTAATTTTAGAGTGAAATAAATTTACAGCCATTGTTACAAAATGAATAAATTAATGTGAAGTTTTAGCTTTTTGCTATGCATTGGAAATAACAAGAAAATTTTGGAGAAGTCATCAACAAAAAACACATTATATTTGAATCTATTGAAAGAAGGGACTGAAGACCATCCCCATATAGGTATAAGTTCTAAAGGTTTATATGTATGACAACGTTTTGTAGAGAAAAGAAGTTATTTCAAGTGGTTTTGCAAGGGAGAAAATTGCTTGATGCTGATGTCCGAGAAAAGCATGCCAAAAAACAATGGAGTTGAGTTGAGTGGAGAGAGTTGTAGCAGACAAAGAGAATGTTGTGGATTGTAGGGGGTAGAGGGCATTACAGTGGCAACATTGGAGAAAAGTTTTATTAGTTGAAAGGTTTTTGATGGTGAAACCAAAAGCATAAAAAATGACGGAGTAGTTATTGTCAGAGCTTAATTGATTTATAGATAATATATCTTGAGAAAGAGTGGGAACATGAAGCAGATTGTTGAGGAGGAGATTACAATTAGGGAAGGGAGCGTGCAAAAGACCTTGACTGTTGTTGGAGATGGGTAGAGAGGTGTCGTTGCCTATGGTGATGGAATTGGTAAATGTATACGTGATTGATTGTTGTTGGTGATGGATATCTCCTGTGAGATGGGCATAGACACCTAAATTAAGAAGCCATGGCTTTGGTCTTGGTTGTGAGTGAGAGAGGAGACCTGTAATAATAGTGATGGATGAAGCATTGTCTTGTAGGGCACAATGATGCCATGGTGGTAGTTAGACTTTGGAACATATTTGGCATGTAGTATGAGGGCCAAAATTAGCTCAACCTCCATGGTGAGCAGTAGAATTTTGGCCTCTGCCTGGGCAAAAAGAACGACCACGGGTGGCTTCAAGTGCCATTTAGGATTGATGCTGGTGAGGTCTTTGGAATTATCTTTATTGATATTGATTTATGCACTGCACAATAAGGAATAAAGGTCGTCAAGACTGATGGGTGTGAATTTGGTTCGGATAGTTGTCTTGAAAGCTTGATATGTGAATGATGGACGATTTAGAATGTAGAGAATGATATCTTCATGATCTATGTGTGAATTGGCCATAACTATATTTTCAACCAAAGATTTGATGGGGAATAATATTGAGTCATAGTGATGTCTTTCATGGTGATATTGTGAAGTCATTTTTGAGTTGAATGAGTCGAGATCGGTTTGAGGGATGAAGATGTTTTTCAAGAGATCCAAATATCATGACAAAAGGTGAGATTGAGAATATAAGGTAGAATTGTTGAAGAAATAGTGGAGTAGAAGCTATGGAGAGGTTTTGGTCAAGGAGATGCCAAGTATTGCATGCAGATTAGGTCTAATGTTACCTTTGGCTGAGATGATTTGCTTGGGTGGGCAAATGGCCAAATGTTACAACTATTTAGAAAACCATAGAAGTTGTTGGCTGAAAAGCTTTTCAGGATTTGGAGTCTCCAAATAGGATAGTTTTGATTGTTGAGCTGAGTGTCAACTCTATGTTTTATGTTGGACATAAGATATTTTAAAGAAGAGGGAATAGAGGTTTTGACCATGTCATTGAGTTCAGATTGTGAAGAGGCTGGGTGGTTCATGGAAGTTGATGCCAAGTTGGCCATGACAAGAATGAAGACTAAAGAGAATAAGAAGCAGAGAGGGAGGTGCGGTTAAGCTGGAGTCTCTTATACCATTAAGAAAGGATAGCATCAGCAACTGCGTGAAGTAATAGAAAAAGACTACATGCTGAAAACAGAGAACGAGTGCTGAAATGAATAAACAGAGAATGGGCATATGGAGAAGTCTGAAGTAGAAATATTTCATTATATATTCATCTAATTACATAGGAGAGGAAGAGTGCATATATACAAAAGTGCTGTCGACGAAAACTAAGCTAAATCAGAAATCTGTTATAGAGTAATGGTAAGATGAGATGATTTGTAAGGATTATTTCTGAAAAAGGTGACTGAATTTCTTGCATTGTATATGAAGTGGAGACTTTGAAAGGGCTGCTTGCTTATCACATGATCAGTTATTAGTTGGGGACCAAGCTGTTGATCTTTGTATGACTTAGGGGCTGTTTGGTAGCACCAATGATTTCATTTAAGTAGAATTTCGTAAATCCTCTAAATCCGGATTTACAAAATCCTAAGGGGGTTAAATCCTGAAAATTGTTTGGCAACATTTATGATAAATTTTGTGTGACTTATTGGCTATTCAATTCAGGATTTAAGGTGGTTAAAAGATTTTGGAAAATTAAAATATTTAAGGTGCTTAAGAGATTTAAGGCAATTACTTATTATTTATAATATTTTATAACAATTATTTTCATTAAAATTGTATTTAATCATATTAATTATTTTGAAATAACTAAGTATTTAACAAATAATTTTATTAAAAATTATATTAGTTTTGCTTAATTTTTTAATATTTTAAATTATATTAATTAAGTTATCCAACATTAACTTAAGAGTACATTTTGCCTTTCGCTTCTACGACAACGTTCCCTTCCTGTTGGAGTGGTAGTTACTACATTTTTTTATCAGAATAAACAACAGGAGCTCGCTTGCTGTGAAGGAAACTTTCTCCCTTTCGAGCGCTTCTTTGGCAAAATCCCATAAATCCA
Organism: Dendrobium catenatum; assembly: GCF_001605985.2. Taxonomy (NCBI): domain Eukaryota; kingdom Viridiplantae; phylum Streptophyta; class Magnoliopsida; order Asparagales; family Orchidaceae; genus Dendrobium; species Dendrobium catenatum. Next base: position 2,581,056 of record NW_021318876.1, read on the forward strand.
CCGAATCAAGGATTTCGTAAATCCAGGATTTACGACGAAACGAGGGAATTTTTTGTCAACATCGGCTTTGATTTACTGTGAGATTTAGTTTTGCATTTTTGGTCGTTTGATTGGATTTAGCTCGCTGGCTGTGAAGGTAACTTTCTCCTTTCGCGCGCTTCTTCGGATAAATCCCACTCGGATTTACTAAATCCGGCTACCCCTCGGATTTACTAAATCCCGGATTTAAGCTGTAAATCCGTAAATCCGGGATTTACTGAATCCCGGGATTTAACGCGCGCACAAAAACTGTTTGGCTGGATTTAGCGTAAATCCGACTTAAATCCCGCTGTAAATCCGATACCAAACAGCCCCTTAAAGTGAATTTGAGATTCTGAGGGGCATTTCATTGGTAGAAGAATCACAGCCTTGGGAATTATATTGTATGAAAGACACGGAGACTGGAGTTCAATTTCAATTTTCAAATTGATGCATATCGTGAAATGTTATATGAGGTGGGAGAAAAAGGCATATCAATAGAATTGGTGTTTACCATGGTATTTATTTAATCATTGAAGTGTATTTTTTTGAAAAGACCCAAGTGGAAATCATTTAAATTATTGAAGGAAGTATTAAGGATATTTTTTTATGGAGATGCGTGTGAGAGTAAAAAACAATCCAAAAAAACAAGAGTTGGGTTTCTATATTATTAGTGTCTTGTGTACATTGTTGACTTGATCTTTTGTGTTGATATGTGTATATCAATAATATTTAAAGCTCTTAGCATCCTACCTTCCTAATAAGTGGTATTATAACTATTAATTTTGTTTAGATAGAGTTTCATGAGATTTGCGGCTTCCATATGGTGCTCATATCATGATCAAGGAAGATTTAATAGGTCATGAATCTCATTTGATACCAACATAGTTGAGTGGGCTCTTGGATATAGTTGATGTTGTTGAAAAAATTGTTTGGGGGGGGGGGGGGGGGGGGGTGCGGGGGGGGAACTAGGTCAAATGATGCGAGGGGAAGATGATTGAGGTACACTCGGGAAGATCACATTGTATTAAGTATGGAGGTCGCAATGTTGAAAGGAATAGTATTCTCATAAAAAAAATTTTCCTATATTCATGCACACTCATATTCGTGCCTCCCTAATAATCTCTGAGGTTAGCTAATGTGATGCAGAAGGTCTATATTCATGTATATCCTCCAGTGTGTTCAACATATCGTGATCCATGGGACTCCTTGCACCCCTATTAGACAAGGGTTGCAATGAGGATGATGGGTCTCACCCACTACACTCGCTCCCGTAGTACGAGCTAACATTAATACTACCATCAAACTATTTGTGTTAGGTGCTTCGACATTAGTTCCTTATTCATATATGCTTTGATCTCCTCTTTCACCATATCGGGCACTTTGGCTCTTATTGCTCGAATAGTTTTTCATCTATCCTAGTTACACCACTTTTCACCACTTTCTGGTAATAATTGCATTTCAAGTATACATGCATCTAGTCGTTGCCTCTCACATCAACTTGACTGCTTTGTGATGGACCAGCCGATTTGATTGGGAGGGAATTAGAAAGTTTCCTAATCAAGAGGAAGATGTTTAGGAAGATTCTTAATCAAAGGGGAATTGTTTAGAAAAGTTTTAATTACATTTGGGAGGGAATTATTTAGTGCAAGAGATATAATTTGAATTCAAAATCTAAGAGGGAATTATTTAAGGAAAGGGAGGAGGAATCAAGGGGGAATTGTTTAGGAAAGTTTAATTATAATTGGGTGGAAATTATTTAGGGCAAGAGATCTGATTTGAGTTCAAATATGAGAGGGAATTATTTGGAGGAAAAGGGGCTAATTTGGGATGGAATTAGAGAGTCTATTTAAGGCTAACAATAGGGTGATTGCACGATTATGATGTTATTTGCTGAATTTAGATTGTTCTTAGGTTGATTGGGCTCTAGCCAACGGCTAGAGAGCCGGATCCAATTGTATCTTGTCCTTCTTTCATAACTATTTTGAATAAAAAAGTGTTCTTGTGGGTTCTTTATTGTACTCAATTCTCGTCTGTGAATGAATACATCTAAAATTTTTCAATTTCTAGTTTGCTAAAATCAGATTTCAGCCATAGATTTTCACAAATTATGCATCCACTTCTTATCACTATGTTTTCAATTCGGGTTCTTCCTATGACCCGGTGTGATTTTATCATGTGGTTTTATCTTTATCTTTGAACATCATCTACAAAACATTACAATAAAAGTTGAGGAAAAAAAATTCAAACAAAAATAAATTAGGGTTAGAAAAGGGTTTTAATAGAAAAAATTTGAAACAAAATGTAAATTAAGTGTTTGGTTGACTCTATTAGTTGAATGGTTTTAATTAAAAAAAAAATAATATTCATAGAGGCAAACACCTCAAACCTATGAGGAAAGGCGCACGCCTTACAAGGAATGCTCGAGGTGTGTCTTGAAACATTTTTCTTCAAAGTTGCACTGAGACGTGCCTCATATTGCTCTATTTTAAATAGTGGTTTTCCCATATTAAAAGTGAAAATAAGAGTTGAGCTCCTCCTAATATGCTAGTAATGTCCGTACATCTTAATTTTTTTTGCTTTGATGGGAAGCAATTCACTAGTATGTTGCACTTTTGGCGGTTTGATTTTTTTTCCCTGGCGGTTTGATTTGTAAGTATAGGATGACATCATTGGGATGTTTATTGTTGGGAAGTTTTCCTGCCAAAGAACGTACATCCTAGTTTTAAAACCTCTCTATTCGATGAACAAAAGAAACGCTCCTTTTCGCTGGTTTCAATCAACTTATGACCCAGAATTAGTGTTTGTTAATGGTGGAAAGATAGGATATTTAGTAAGTTGTTGATTACTATGATGCATGCTTATATATTTTTTTATTAGGAGTCAAATTTAGAAGCTTATTTTTAGGTGGAAAGACTTGGTTTCGGAATGGAATTATTTGTGAAGTGGGAACTGCAACGAGTTGTACTTCAGTTATGAACCGTTTGAAATGCTCCAAATCTTAGAACTGTGAAGTTTGTCCCCCAAAGAGCATACATCCTAGTTTTTTAACCTCTCTGCTTTATAATAAAAGGAACGTTCATTTCCTCTGGTTTCAATCAACCTATGGCCTTGAAAATTAAATTGTTGTACGTTTATTTCACATGGAAGGCAACATTTCGGCAACCACCTAGAGTATTCCATTAGAAATAACTGTATGAGGAAGGCGAATTATTTTGCATTCCAAATAACATCTAGTGGCCTTTTATATTAAAATCAGTGGTGGAATCTGAAAGAACTGGGTGGTTCTAAGCCCCACAGATTTTTAAAAAAAAAGGGTCAATTTAGTTATATATAATGTGAAAGCTCTACTTCTATTTTTGTTTTTTTTTAATGGAAAACAAATCAATTGAGATTAGGAGGATGTAACTTCTTCATTTATTCAATTTTGCTTAGTAGGATGTCGTTCCTCCAGATTTATAATTTTGTACAGCTTATAGAGATGCTTTGTAACCTATCTATTGCCCCCTGCCCTGCATACCATCCTACTCTTCTGCTGTCCAAGCTTGTAAATCTCTGTAAATTACTCTTTCAATATAATAGACGATCGCTCTTTTTATTCATTTAAATTGAATTCTGGACACAGGCACGACTTGCATTTTGCAAGTTCATGGTAAAACCTTCTACCTTATCAATCTTGGATGAACCTACCAACCATCTGGATATACCATCAAAAGAGATGCTTGAGGTATCTATCCATCCCTTCCTCTTTTCCTGATACTATGCTGTCATGTTTCTGTAATAGCTAGGGAAGAATAAAAAAATTTAATCTTTTTTTTTTTTTAACAGGAGGCCATATCAGAATATCAGGGGACTGTTATCACAGTTTCTCATGACCGTTATTTCATAAGGCAAATAGTTAACAGAAGAGTGGAAGTGAAGAATAACACTCTACAAGACTATGCTGGTGATTACAATGTAAGCAACCTCAATGAGCTTATCAGTATATTCTACTTAAATTTATTTATTTTTTGCTGTAGTTGCTGACATGGTTTCGATTGTTCTATCACAGTACTATTTGGAAAAGAATCTGGAGGCCAGGGAAAGAGAAGTAGAACGTGAAGCGGAGCTTGATGCAAAAGCTCCCAAGGTGAAAGCCAAATCTAAGATGTCAAAGGAAATTAAACCTAAGACTGACCTAACCAGGATCTCAAACCCTAGGGCTATTGTAGTGCTCCCTGAGACTTTCCAATGAGCCTAAGAACACCTAATTTGGACAAGTGTGCAGTGAGTTATGAATTTTTGAAGTTCCCTTGAATTTCTGGATTTATTAATCCGGCAATTACACAGTCAGCAACCGTTGACATGCGCCGCGCGTTGATTCGCTAGGCAATGATTGGAGCTAACGGTTAACGGCCGGGTTAACCACAGCCATTGGATGGCAGATCGAATGGCTGGGATTAACAGCGCTCCGATACCGCAGGATTTAATCCGAGCCGTTGATCAAGATTAACGGCTGGGATTTCGTCTTCAACCTCCCGCTCGTATCCGAGACCGCAGGGCTTCTCCGGCTTGATCCGGGCGATCCTGCAGGTGAACTGCGATGAAATTTCAAAGGGAGGATCAGGATGGTGGTAACCTTCAATCCAACGGTGGAAATCCGTTGCGGTGAAGGTTTCCTTCACACTTGACTAAACTACCTATCTAGGGAGCTCAGGATGGAGAGATTACCGCAGAGAAGGCCTCAACGAATGAGCTTCTCTATCAGGAAGCTTCAGGGGATGATGGAGAATAGTTATCCTTCAGGCGTCGGGACCGAAGGACAGCTGGAGGTGTGACTTCGAGCGGGACGCCGAAGGCTTTCACGGGCGCTTGCTCGAACGGAAGGAGGGATCAGTCTCTGCGCTCGAAGGAAGCTTTTGGGAGTTCGAAGGAGCTCTGGAAATCGAATGAGAGTGAATGCCAATGCCTCTCGAGGTCTGGTGAGCTCGGGGGTAATCGACCATACTTTTTGGAGCTTGGACGACCGGGATTGAGCTGGAGGAGGCTCGGATTGCTGCCAGGTGGACGATGGCAATGTCCAGGGGGGATCGTGGAGATCAAACCCGTGGGCAGCAGCCTTGAGACAAGAATTGTCTGGGGGGACCACCAGAGCTCATTTCCCATTGGTTCCGACCGCCACCGGCCATGGTCTGGGTCAGGTTGACCGGGGGAGACCGATGGGGACATGCTGGAGCTAGGGGTGAACTCAATTTGGCCTAGGGAGGCCTAGATCGAACTAGTGGCCGGGTCAGACTCAAACCTGCTCGGTTCGAGTCGAATTGAGCTCGATCCAGGTTAGGTCAGACCCTGGGCTTGAGGTGGGAAGTGGGTCTGGGTCTGGTGCACCCAATGCAAGTGGCAATTGGATCCAATTTGATCTGGGTTAAAAGATGGCTCGGGTTGATCCAAACCTACTTAGTTTGGGTCAATTTGGGCTCACCCCAGGTCAGACCAGACCTTGGGCTTGAGGTGGGAAGTGGGTCTGGGTCTGGTGCACCCAATGCAAGTCGCAATTGGGTCCAATTTGATCTGAGCTGGAAGATGTCTCGGGTCCAAGTGTTTTCGGCTACTTTGGGTTAGCCTAACTCTTGACCCAAGCTAGCCCAAGGCATGGGCTAGCTGGAGGTGGTGTATTGGACCTAGGGCCACCTATGGGAGGTTTTGGTCAGGTTCAGTTAGGCTTAGGTTGAGAGTTGGCTCAATCCCAAGTGCTTTTGGGCACTTTGGGTTAGCCTAATTCTTAACCCAAGTGAGCCCAAGGGTTGGGCTGATCAAGGAAGGTTTGTTGGGTCAATGGGAACTCAATGGCACCTTGATTTGGATTCAATTTGATTAAGATCAAAAGATGGCTCAAGTGAGGCCTCTCTTTGGTCACTTGGGTCAAGCCATATGGCTAACCCAAGTGAACCCAAGGCTTGGGTCAGCAAGAGGGGTCTCTTGGGTACCCAAGGGGTCATCCCATGCATTCAAAGGACTTGGAATGGACTTGGTTCGGAATTTGAAAGAGGAGGGGTGTATGGGTCCATGGGTATATCTTAGTTGACTTGGTCAACCAGGTTGACCCAAGGTCTGGATTTGAGTTCAACAAGTTGGGTTTGATATTTGAAATTCATTGAAAGTGGTTTCAAAGAGTTTGGAATTGATTTGGGTTGAAATGGCCATTTGAAATCCCATAAGGGTATTTTGGTCAATTTTGACCCATTGGTCAACTAGGGTCAAAATGGGTTTGAAAAATGCAGTTTACTGCTCAATGGGTTAAAATCAAGAGTCTAGAAGTGATTGGAGGATTTGATAAGGGCTCCAAGATCAAAATCTTCAAGGGGTTAGGTTCAGTGGCATAGGATGTAAATATTTGAAGGTTTTATAGTCTTTGGATTTTAATTTAGATTCTGGGGTTAGAGACCTTAGAACGGGCTCAAAATTGGAGGGTAGCCTCTAAAGACATGTCTTATCACTTTGCAAGTGATAGACCCTGAATTAGAGGCCATTTGACTGGGTTTTGAGATGTTTGAAAAGTATTTAAAAAAAGGTGATTATGACTAGGCCTCAAAACTTTGGATTTGAGTCTGGATTTCTTGATTTGGAATGGATTTCAAATTTGATTGATTGGAGTATCCAAATCATTTACAATCATGTGGTAATTGTTAATGAATGGATAGGGTCAAAGCTAAATCAAAGGTTGGGTCAAAGTCTAGGTTGGAATTTGGATTCTCAAGTGGATTGCATCAAAGTTTGGATGTGTTTGGAATTTGAATTAATTAGGGTTTGAATTGAATGAGATTTGAGATTTGAATCAATCAAGGGTAGGATTAAGTTGAAGTTCGAGTTGATCAAAGGTGGGGATTGATTTGAGATTTAAGTTGATCAAGGGTAGGGATTGATTTGGAACTAGATTTGTCCTAAGATCTAGAGGGGTTCTAGGATCCAGGATCTAAGGGAATCCTAGGCTCTAGAGTAGGCCCTAAGGTCTGGCTCTAGGAAAGGATCCTAAGGTCTAAAGTAGATCCTGAGGTCTGAATCTGGCAAAGGATCTTAAGGTCTAGAGTGGATCCTAGGATCTAGAATTAATCTTGAGTTTGGAAGGGCCTTAGTGACCTCATACAAAAATGATGTCAACATGGTAATGAAAATTAAGAATGATTCTAAAATTTTCACAATATAAATTATAAGTTTTTTTAAAAGAAAAAACATAATCAAAAGAACTACAACTACCAATATATTATAAAAAACAAAAAACTACATGTCTATATTGATAAAGAATCTTTTAGAATAAAATATAAATGAATAAAAGCATTCAAGGCGAATCTGAAGCAATAAACATAGCAATCTAAGAAGCATCCAATCTCTTTCTCTCCTTTGAAGTCGAACAATCCTTCTGCTTCATCCTTAAGGATGAAATTTTTTGTTAATAGATTTGGGAATTCAAATGCAATCCCTAGACATAGTGTGATAAATATAAATTCACTAATTTTGGTTAACAAAAATTTTCATGGGAATGATTCTATAGTGGGTGAGAATAAGGATGCGAATATGGATAAGGTGACTGACAAAATGCCTACCAGAGCTGTTAATGGTGTCAGTGTTAATCCCTGTAGTAAGAATCCATATATCAAACTGGACTTTAATGATGATGATATGGTTTTGTTAGAACATGGAAAGGCTATAAAGATGAGTGAAGAGAATGAAATTTTGAATTCAAACAATTTGTTGAATTCATTGGTAATTAAGGAGTAAATTTGGACAATTTCATTTTACTTCTCATAGAAGGGGTTGGTTTTTATGTTCTTTCAATTCACATTAGATGGTAGAAGCTATTCTTTCAAGTGGCTCGTGGTTTGTTAATGGGCATATAGTTTGTATGGAAAAATGGACTTGCGATTTTTTTCCTTTATCCATGAAGGGTCTAACCTCTCCGATATGGATATGAATGCCACATTTACCATTACAATGTTGGGATGAGGTGAATGTGGCAAGGATTCAGAAATTCAATTCATTTTAGGAATGTTTGTATGAGCTAAAATTGTTGGCTGGAACTAACCCACTGGTGGTTAGGATATACTTCACTCTGTTATGGTTATCCTAGAACAATAAAAACAAGCTAAAGCATGGAAAGGTGGTGGATAGTGAAGCGTTGATTGCTGCTAATGTTCTCAGTTTTATCAGTATGGCTAAAAAGATTAAAATCCTCTCGGATCACTGGGATGTCAATTAGTCTTACCGACTAATTTCTAAATTTTGGAATCTTCCTCCTCCCGAGTGGTATAAAATAAACATTGATGTTGCACTTAAAGAAAAATATGTGGCTGGAATTGGTGGCATTATTCAGGACAACAAAGGAAGGATTGTGTTAGCATTTGGCATTTATGGTGTTCATTGGGACGAAGCACAATTGGAGCTTTTGGTTTTCCATTCTTTGAAGGAAGTGTTGAATGGAAATTTTCATGATGCTAAAGGTATTATTTTTTAGGGAAAAAATAAAAATTTGATCCAATTTTTTCATAAGTTGTAGAGCAAATCGAAGAAATTGGGCAGAAGCATTGAAGATGAAGATTTATTATTTTTAAGTTGTTGGAATAATGTTATTTTTCATTATGTTGGTTGGAATTGTAATAATTTAGCTGATTATTTTGTTAACTTAGCTTTTTCTTATGATTTTATTTCGGACTTATTTTGTGAGAGTAAACTTTCTCCTTCTTTTGTTCAATTTGTGAAGGAACAAAGTGATAGGGTGGTTTACTCTCAATAGTTTGTAATTAGATGCTCTGGTTTTTTTTCTTTTTCTTTTTTAATGCATTTTGCATTATTCAAAAAAAATAATAATAAGCATAAGTTATTCTAAACCTCTTAGAAGATGTAATATCAAGGAAAAAAATAATTGTTGTGACTGTAGTTTAAAGAATCTTTAAATAGAATTAGTATCTATATATCTTCTAATTCATCTCCATAATAACTTGAGATAATGAACAAACTGCAATTTGTTGTATATGATGTTATTTAGGCACTCAATGTATCGTGCAATGATTTAAATATGGGATTCATTGAGATTGTTCCATGCACCAACCTGAAGAAATCTTCTATTTATTGACTTACAGAATGAGCCCCTTGCTCACAATGCTTATATTTTAGGTAAATTATTCACTCAAAATTAGTAGGAAGAAAATAAGCCCTCAAATGTTGCTTCATCTTATACCAACTCCAAATCCTTCATTTCCTTTCTCTCTATCTCAATTGAAGCAATTGTGCCCACTAAGCACTAGCACCTTTTTTCATCCCATAAAAAAATACTCACTTGTTTGCTTGTTTAACCTCCATGTACTCAATGGTCTCTAGTTCTAGTAGTGTTCAATGAGCAGACATCCACAGCGGAATCAAAGTGTTGGTGATATAAAGTTTTTCCTTAAAAGTGGCAGAGTTATTTTCTTTTTAATTGGACAGACAAATTAATTATTTTAATATTTTTCTCCATATTTACTCAATGGTTATTTAAATTTATAGATTCTAAAATTTTATAGGGTTCAAAAATTAAAATTTTTAATAAAAATTTGATTTACATAATTAAAATTATATGATATATAAAAACTTAAAAATTATTTCAAGTTAGAGAATTAGTCTGCTCATGCCCCCTTAATTCACCCATTTATTTTACTATAAAATTATATCACTTTAGATGAAGTGTGAATTTTTGTTAAGACACTTTGGAAAAGGCTTTAATGTCGATTCCTTTGGCCTCGCTCACTGAAGCCTGAGCTGGAAATTAGAATTTTTTTTTTAGGGATGAACATAGGTTTTAAGAATTGTATAATAATTATGGATGAACATACATGTGCATGATGCATGCAGATAGTGATGAACTCATAATTATTTCATGTAGGGGCATTATTTAGGAAAAAAATCTTTTATATTTCAAAAATGTTAATCACATAATTGATCATTACAGAACTCTTATTGATCTATTGTTAGGGACCTTTGGCTATAAACCAGAGGATTTGTGCTCTAATGTTGCGTAAGTGATTTGCACGTGAGTATACCTAAATTAGCTTAAATGTTCCCATGTTTAAGGTATACAGGATTAGTTGTACCAAAGCTTTAAGGTGTTAAGTTGTATGATGCAATGCGTATGGAAAACTCAAAAGCCATAAATGTTTCCATTTACAAACCAGAACAAAAATGAAAATTTTAGCTAAAATTAGAACCAAAGGAGTTAAATAGAAGAAAAATATTTGATTATTTTAATTTGTAAGAGTCTGATACTTAATAAAAATCATCACAACAAGCAGTCTTTATTCTTTTTATGTATATGTTTCAAGTAAGAGCATTAGTACACTCATGCCCTAAATTTCCCCTTTTATTTTACTATAAAAGCTTAATTTATTTGGAACATATTAAATTATATCATTTCAAATGATGTGTAACATTTTATTAAGACTCTTTGGAAAAAGGATTGAATGTCAATGCCTTTAGCCCCACTAACTAAAGCCTGAGCTAGAGATTAGAACAATTTTTTAAAGGTTGAACATAGGTTTGATAATTGTATAATAATTATGGATGAACATGAACATACATGATGTATGTAGACAATTTCACGGTCATTATTATTTGTGTGTGTGTGTGGGGGTGGGGGGGATTATTTAGAA
>NW_021318876.1:2593286-2633919 GCF_001605985.2 Dendrobium catenatum
TTGAGTGTTTGTGTGCAAGGTTACTTAGCTTTAGGATCCACCATAATACTTATTTGACTCAAGAAAGGTAAAAATTATAAAAAAACAAAAAAATATGGACTTTATTCTTAGTCTACCTAGTTTTGATCTAACTGAGGTTGCAAGTGAGCTGTGATCTTGAAAAGTTACTGAGTATGGAAAAAATATATATGCAATAGATTCAAATAGAATAGTAAAAAATCCTATAATGTTTTTTATCATTAAAACCATAAGTATTGGGTCTATATTATCAATAATAAGCTTTTGGCCTATAAAGAAGGAAACAATTGTCTATTGCTTTGGCTTGTTCTTATATTACCCATATGCAAATTTTTTTTTTCTCAAACTTTAGTTTGATATGAAGTTATAAATTAATTAGATTCCTATCAATCAAAAATTTTTAAGAGCTATCGACCATCATATATGGCTCTATTTTTTATCACATTTAAACATAAAGCTAATGATGAGTGTTCAAAAGTTAGAACATGCTTATAGCTTTCACATGACATAACTTGTTTTTTATTTTAAAAAAGAATAAAATTTTTTTTTATTTTACATAAGTGAGAATTTAGTTTAGGCCATAAGATAAGTAATAGTTTATTAGTGGATTTTATATTGAATAATTAGAATTTTAATAAAATGGGTAATTTATTTTACAAAATAGAAAAATCTTATTCACAAATAGAATTTTTTTTATCTCTGTGTTAAATCTGATTGTGTTAATAAATCAAGTTGCATTACTGTATGGGATGTCAATTATCTTGGTTGAGCTCGTTAGGGGGTTTCAAGGGTACTCTATGTGCTTGGGTTTTAGAGTTTTGAATTATATTTTTTTCTTTTTCACTACAACATTGTGGCCTTTTATAGTCAGGTTGGAAAAAGATATAGAGAGGAGTGTCACATTGCTCTAGATTTGGATGCTATTACTTTGTTAGTTAGACTAGAGACATAGAGTGGAGTCTTGTGTCGCTTAAAATATGGTGGCGCAATGTTCTAAGTAGGGCTGGACATTTATAATTCTCATTTCTCTTGTTTAACTTGTAGTTTTGTACCCCTTGTTTAGTTTTGTTTTTGTATCATTATCTATTATGTTGTTGGAAGGAATAAAAAGCGACAAGGAAAGAGCAATAAAGAATGAGATACGTTTAAATTCCTCAAATTTTTTTAGTGTAATTCATGGTGTTGTGTGGCTCGTGTTTTTTGTTTTAATTTAAAAATTTTCCACATTAATCCAAATTTTTGTTGTTGCAATTTCTATGTTTTTTAGTAGATGTTGTGTTGCCTAACAAAATCTTGTGATAAAAAATTCCGGTTAAAATAAAATTGCCTAATTATGTAAGAAAAGGCTAATTGTAAATAAATATTGTTAAGGAACTTAGTTAAATTCACAAAAATAGATTTCATCACTTAGATGAAAATCTGATGCAATATTGCAACTTAAAATATTTTAGATAATTTTTTAAAAGAATAAGTTGTAGTGGAGATCTAGGATAATTAGTTTATTGTAGATGCATTAAATGCACACGAATAAATATTTAAATATAAGAATTTGAATTATTAAAAATTAATTTATATTTTATGTGATAAAAAGGTTAAATGATTACTTTTATCCCTATAAGTAATTCTAACTATTAATTATATTAGAGAAAAATAAAATTTTTTTTTATTTGAATTAAAAGAAATGAGTGCAAAATATTTAAAAAAAGTGAATATAGTTTTATAGATTTCTTAAACTTTCTTAACTTTAATCAAAAGTGTGGATAAAAAATATATTGTTTTACTATCAAGAAATGATCTTTCACTTTAAGCAAGTGAAAAAAGAACATATTTTAGAGAACATAAGGATTATGTACTCGTAGTTACCTGGACAAGTCGAAAACTTATAAAGTAGTGAATTTGTATTAAAAAGAATAGCTAAGTTAAAATTCTAATGATTAAAAAGAAAGACATAATATAATGCATTATTTCCCATAGGGAGAACAACTAGGGCTAATTAAATTCTAAAATACTACAATTCAATGAATTGGCATTTAGATTACTCAAGAGTGGATGTATGAAGCTAAAGGTATCATTATAGAAGGGGACAACTTCAATTTTATGAAGCACATCCAAGATATTTTTAAGAAGGGCACAACTGTAAGTAATCATTCTGAATTACTTGATTTTTTCTTTCTTAGGAATTTCAATCAAGTCATTTTTCAATTTGTGAATAGTGGATGTAATAAGTTAGCCGATTATTGTGCTAACCATGCTAGGTTGGCTGATTATATTTGGAATAACTTGATTATCAATAGCGTTCCTCCCATGTTCTTCAAATTGTTAAAGGAGGAATGTGATAATCTTAACTTTGTTTAGCTCTTTTTTTCATTTTCAATAAAATTGCTCTATGCATCTTCTCAAAAAAAAAAAAATGAATTGGAATTTTACTTAAATTAATCTTGGATGGAAACATCCAAGATAGCCTTAGAAAATTTTGACAAAAGAAATGAGCCTACAATATAAGACAAAATGTAATGAAAATTTGCATTCGATAGAGGCCTTTGAAAAAAATGATAATATATCTTCCTTCTAATACAATATTTTAAAGTTCTTAGAAAATTAACAATGAAAAGAGTCAAAAGTCTATTTAGTAGTTCCATAATTGTCTTTTGTGAAAATGCATATAACATTAAAATAAAAGAGGAAATTATTACAAGCAAAGACAACTACTAGACACTCCCTTTAAATCAAAGTAAAAGGAGGTCTTATTAGCAAGCAATTTAAGCACAATAAAACTATTAGGAAAAGAGAAAATGTCATAATAAAAATAAGATCCTCTACTTATCATTTAAAACCCATAGGGGTTGAGGGGATACCAAAGATTAAACAATAACCCATGAGGTTGATAAGTATCTCAGATTTCCCAAATGAGTAAAAAATAATAGATAGAGTAAATCTTAATTTCCATTATTCTAAATTCTTTTTCCAAATACCACCTTATGCTTGAAGTAAATAAAGAAAAATTAAGATTACTAGACAAGGTAAAAGAAATGAAACTAAGGAAATAGAACATCGTCAAGATACAACCTATAATCTTGACACCTCCTCAATGCATGTCTTTAAGAAGCTCCACCATCATCAACCACTTCATCGAGCAACCATGAACTTTCCTTTCATCAATCATTTTACTAGTTAAATAAAGTAGCGGCTCCAATGCTGCCACCAAGAATGTCTATCTTACTTCCTCTATGGCTTCCTTTAATAGGACCAAACAACCTTGTATCTTTATTAAATCTCTTCTTAATAAGGAATGAATTGGATGGTATTTGGAATTTCCCATCTTCAAACAATTCTTCTCCAAAATTTACATTCCAAGATTTGGATAAAGGAGTACATACCCTTTATTAACTTCTTCTCTGGTATCAGATTTAGAATTAGAAATAATTCCAATTCTATCATCCAGAATTGTTGACTCCACCTTATTCTCCTAGATCTCCTCATGATGAATTGCATTTGTAACATTATCCACCACACCTCTTAATTGCCTTGCCCTGCTTCACCGTCCCCTAGTTGATTAGGAGCATTAACAATATCAGCAACAAATACTTCTTTACACCATCCAGCTTAAAAAATTCTATTTGTCCCAGAAATATGTATTCTGGTATGCGCTTCTGTTGGACATTCTAAAATATAAGCTTTAATTCTATTCCCTTTCATATTCCCAACCATAGAATTTGATAATATCTACTCATCCAAGATAGGATTTGATGAAGTTTCCACTTCCAATCTATTTTCACCCTCATGTGAAAGCATTTCAAATTTATTTGCTTTCTCTATAAAACCATGAGCACGGTTCTTAACTGCTAGAACAGCCATAGAACTCTGACACTTATTCCTCCTTTTATTTTTAAATTTCACATGTAACCAAGGACCATATTCTCTAGAATGATCCTTAGCTAATTCCTCTTTCCCCAAGTCTTTGTTTCCTCCATTCAAGGCTTTCTTTAAATTTTTATTTTGATCTTCATTGACCGCTTCCATACACATTTCTACCTTGTGCCCTATCTTTCCATATTTGAAACACAAAGATGAGATTTTCTCATACTTAACTTTTTGAAAAAAAATTCCAAAAAGACCCTCAATCCAAACACCATAAACTAGTTCGAGTCAAGGTTAATACGAACACAAGCTCTTACAAATTCTCATCTCCCCCGTTTAAACATTTTCCCGTCCAAGAAAAATGGTACTCGAATTTTCAAAACAATCTTTGTAACATTTTTTTCATCCCAATAATGAAGAGGTAGATGAGGCAATCGGATCCAGATTGGTGATGATAAACCTTTTAGTGATGTAGGTAAAAATTGAGGTGACCATTTATCCACCCCTACTATGTATCCCCCCACAAACCAAGGACCTCCACTTAGAACTTCTTCCATTATTTGAGAAGATTGGAATGAACATAGAATCGATTCTAAACCCAATGAGGTGAGATGGAAAGATCCAATTATACTCCATTGTTTCCTCAATTCAATGCTACACATAGAAAAAGGAATTTCTTTTCCAAATAGTTTCACTACAAGAGACTTTTGGAGAAGTTTAACATTATCACTTACCTTCTCTATATTCAACTTGACAACATTTAAATCACCCTCCTCTTCATGAACTACTCCCACCTTATTCACTTTAATATGGTTATTAGACAACAAATAATTTTCTGGGCCGAATTTGCTATCCTCCACATTCAGAACAGTCTCCAAGCATTATACTGATCCTTTAGTAATTCCACCATATTTTATTTCTAATTCATCATCAATATTCATATCTTTTTCTTGTATTACCAATCCAGAATTCAAATTTGAAAGGCCTGAAATTTCACCCCATTTTCAACAACAAATGTAAATCTGTTAACCTTTAAGTTTAATCCAATAGAAGAAGATGCCTCCGCATCATTGGCAATCTTCATCAAAATGTTCCTGATCAGAGATGAATGAACAGCTGAATTCTTCTTATCTTGGGATTTAAATACCTCCTTCCCTTTACCCAGTACTAAAACTGGTTCTTCCGCCATACTCAGCCGACCTTCATTGATGATCATTGGTCTCTATTTCAACAAACCTTCCCAATTCAAAAAACTCATTCTTTTGGATCCACATTGATATAAAACATTAGGACACCTCGCCAAGTTTGGAATGGAGGTTTTTCGGTCATCATTGGCTGATGACCGGTGACCCTCCACCACCATTTAGACCAAACGGAAAAAGGAGATCAGAAAATTCAAATAAGATGAAGCTCTTTCTCTCTAGAATACTGGAGTCTCTCTCTCTAGCATCCCCTCTTACAATTTATGTTAGATCTTTAGAGAAAGAAAATGAGTAGTTCCATAATTGGCAATTTCATAAATCACATGCGTTAAAACCATAACCTAAATTCCTAATAAAACTCTTCTTGCCATTATTGAAACACAACAACTATCGAGGGACACAGACGATAATTATAAATTTATATAAAAAATAAATATCAAGTTCTTTAACTATAAAAAATAATCATAATCATATGCAACAACATGAAGCAAACAGCTCAACTTCACGGTAATGAGTTTATTCCACTATCAGCTATCAGGTAATGATAAAAAGGGTATTATATTAGAAGATATCAAAAATAAAAATAGGAATACATGAATCCAAAATTTATTAATAAGAATTATAAATATTTCATATTCATATATCAACCATGATAAAATCATAAAATAAATGCCCAATAAAACTTTTTATACCTTTATTGAAAACCCATTTACTGTTGAATGACTCATAAGATAATAGCAATGCCATAAGCACCTAGCTTTCTTCAATGATATAAAAGTAAAAAATAAATTAACCTTCATAAAAATGGAACTATTTATTGAGTTTCTAATTGATGTTTTTTATACAAAACCAACATTAAGCTTTATCTCACTACGTGGAGTCAGCTACATGCATCCTTTTTTTTCTATAATATAATTTACATAAATTGTATTGCACTAAGTAC
This sequence comes from Dendrobium catenatum, assembly GCF_001605985.2. Classification (NCBI taxonomy): domain Eukaryota; kingdom Viridiplantae; phylum Streptophyta; class Magnoliopsida; order Asparagales; family Orchidaceae; genus Dendrobium; species Dendrobium catenatum. The sequence goes on from NW_021318876.1 coordinate 2,599,308, forward strand.
ACAAAGTGAATATATTTATTGTTTGTCTCTTTATCTATTATGAGTAGAGAACAGTGTAAGGAATAAAGAGAGACAAGGAGAGAGCGAGATAGAATGAGATGTGCACAAATTCACCAAATTTTCATGTTGAATTTTATAGTGTTGTGTAGCTCTGGGTTGTTTTCTTCTTTTAGATTTTTCCACATTAAATCTTAAGTCTTTTTATTTATTGCATTTTCTCTTTCTTGTTTGTAGATGCTGTGTAGGTTATTTTCCCAACACAATCTTGTGAAGGAAAATTTAACTTGAAACAAAAGTGCCTATTTATGTGAGGAAAGATTAAGTGTGAATAGAAATTTTTATGGCTCTTAGTGCAATTTATAAAATTGGAGTTCGCCACATAGATGGAAATCTAATGCTATATTGTAACATAAAATATTTTAGCTAAATTTTAAAATAACAAATTGAAGCAGAGATTTGGGATAATTAGTTTTATTGCACTTGTATAAAATGCACATGAATAAAAATTTAAATTTAAAAACTATGTTATCAAAATTTAAATTATAATTTTAGTGATAAAAAGTTAAAATTATTAATTTTACCCCAATAAGTAATTCTAAATATTAATTATATTAGTGAAAAAAAATATTTTTTTGAACTTTAATCAAAAGAAATGAGGGAGATATATTTCAAAAAAGAGAACATAGATTTTTTTCTATATATTATAGTATAAGTAAGTGCTTACGCAATCAAAAGAGGAAAAAGTCAAAAGACTGTTTAGTATCTCTATATTTTTTTATGAAATAATGATTAAACAAAATTAAGAAGTGAAAGTAACTAAATAAACAGATCATTTTATCCAAATTACACATTACTCTATAATGAAAGATTAATACATAAAAAATCATCACTTTTGTACATAAGAAATCTATTATTGTCAATTTATTTTATTAACATGTAATAACATATAAGCTAATCACCTCATTAGTTCTTCTTTTATAATGGGAAAATCATTATCAAAATGACTATATATTTTCATGTCAACCAAAAAAAATTTGATCATGCCCATATGCAACAACATCACAAAAATACTTAATCTTTAGAGTAATGAGTTGATTCTACTGTTAGTTATAAGCTAAAGAGAAACATGGTATTCATTCAAAAGATATCTAAATTAAAACTAGTATTACAAGAATCCAAAATTCATTAATTAGAATTACAAATAGTTTAATTTCATAAATCTCTTGAATCTTGATTAGGTTGTTAAACCTAAGCTATTGCCCCTTAAGAATTTAAAAACAAAATATTAAACCACAGTAAATAATTTATAGTAAATGAAATGCAAAAGTTTAAAGACATAAAAATTTATAATGGTTCGGTCAAACACGACCTACATCCACTTCCTAAAGACACCCTCATTTGGTATTGCACTATTACAAAAGTGTATATTATTGAGATAGTTGCTACTTAGTTTTGCATGTTTGACTTTGTTGCAACATGTATGTTTTTTATGATTCCAAATATTATTGTTTTGATTATTAATTTCTCATAATATATTTTGGAAGAATTATTTTGCTCTTGTGTGTACTAAAATTTTAGGAAAATCATACTCCAGATTATTGAAGACTTCAAATCAAGATCAACTTACAGTGTATTGTAAATTAAAATCTATATTTTTCATTTAATTTAATCTGAGACAGTGTGATTGTAATTGAGTAACTCAGCACATACACACACTAAGGCAGAGTTTTAAAATTCATTTTTTTAACTGATTGTATAGTACAATACCATTTTGTATAGGACGATGTTGTTAGCTATTTTCCCCAATGAGCAATGGAATGAACAGAAAATGGCAAAAAACTTTCTAATTAAAGATCATGTAGATGATATTTTTATTCATACTGGGATGATGTTCTTTATTTTTTATGAATGTGAAGATCGTACAGATGATATTTTTTCTTTCATACATGGATGATCTTCTTTATTTTTGATAAATGTTAAGTTCGTATGGATAATATTTTTCATTCGTATCGATACGAACTTCTCTAGTTCATCCTCAAACACTATTAATAAAGATGATATTTTTTGTTCGTATCAGGATGATCTTCTCTGGTTCATCCTCAAACACTATTCATAGAAATAATATTTTTTATTCATACCAGGATGATCTTCTCTGGTTCATCCTCAAACACTATTCGTACGAACAATTTTTTCCGATCATACTGGGATGATGGGCTCTATTTTGTTTCATCCTAACGATTTGTAAAAATAAACTTTAAAATTTTCTATTCGTACTGCACGAACATATTCCTTATGTATGATGATTGGGTATGAATAGAGTTCATACCAATTCATAATGAGTTCGTAGATAATAGCTTTTAAATTGTACATACATATGAAAAATGATTATACGGGACGATCCTAGACAATCAAATTTGAAAAATGCAATTTTCTGGATAGTTGTTTGCTTCTTTTTTATAAAAGGTCCACTTATGACTATCATTTAATCTTTTCGTCAACTTTCTTTGATAATCATAAAGGGAAATTGAAGGAGAGAGTGTGAGAGAGTGTTTGAGAGTGATTTCTTCCTTTTGAAGCGTGAAGGGATCACTACGTTACTCAAGGGTAAGGATCTTTGTGTGTGATTTATGTTTTCTCACTCTTTCTCTTATCTTTTTAGATTGCTCGTGTGAAGATTATTCAAAAGGATCTGGTTCTCTGCCGACACTTAGAGAGTGTGAACAACTGAAGGTTGTCTACCTATACTTGGAGAGTGAGACAGGATGAGGGTTCTCTGCCTACACTTGGAGAGTGTGAAAAGATGAGGGTTCTCTGCCTACACTTGGAATTAACTTACTAAGTTTTTTAACTGGTTTCAAACTTTTAAATTCCAAGAAGAGGTGAAAATTTTTAAAAGTACCAATTCACCCCCATCTTTTTTGGTTAGTGTTTGGGACATAAGCTACAACCTATTCAATATTCAACAAGTTTAAACAAGTGGTATCAGAGCTTAATTTCAAAACCATAAGATTAGACTAATTTTTTATTAACGACCATGGCTAAATTTGGAAACTGAAATACACCAGAAGGTTACTTTATAACTAGACCTCCCATTTTTTACAATATTCCTTTCAATTTTTGGAAAACACGCATGTCAACATTTTTACAATCACTAGATTATCTTATGTGGATCTTAGTTCAACAAGGTTATACAAAACTAACTACATTAGTTGACGGAGTTAGAGTTGAAATTCACTTTACAGATTGGTTGAAGAACAACGTGAATTAGCACAACTTAACATAAATTATTTGAACAGTTTCTTTTGTGCACTTAAATATGAAGATAACATACGGGTTTCCACTTGTAAAAGTGGAAAGGACATATAAGATAGACTTTATATAACTTATGAAGGGACTAACAAAGTTATACAATCCTAACTTAATATCTTATTGCATGACTATGAATTATTTCACATGAAACTCAATGATTCTACTTTTGACATGTACTCAAGATTCACACAAATAGTCTCTTTTTTACATGCAATTGGTAAGGAACTTACAAATGATGAAATGGTTAATAATATACTTTGTTATTTGTCTACTACATATGATGTTAAGATAACTGTAATTACAGAGTTAAAAGATTTAAATATTTATTCTATTAATAATCTTCTTAGATCACTAATTTTTTATAAGGAGTGAGTCAAAGAAAAATTGATGCAGGCCTCATGAGAGAATATGGTATTTGGACAGTGGTTGCTCAAGGCATATGATTGGAGATACTAAGCAATTTATATCACTGGAAGCCATAACTATAGGCATGGTTACACTTGGAGATAACACCACAAGGAAGGTGATTGAAGGTGATTGGATCAAATATGATTGGAAATCTTGAGAACTAGTTTATTGAGAATGTGCTGCTAGTTGAAGGCTTAAAGCATAATCTTTTAAGTGTAAGCCAGTTATATGATAAAGGATACAGCGCTAAAATTTTTCCTACTAGCTATATTTTAAGCCTAAATGGTATTGATGTTTTGCATTGTTTAAGGGTAAATAATGTTTATATGCTATATTTAAATTGTATCAAAACTCCTATTGCTTTTTGTTTAAAAACTTTTTCTGATGAGTCATATCTTTGGCATAAGAGACTTTGTCACTCTAGCATGAAAAATCTTAGAAAAATTATCCAAAAACCTTAGTGAAAGGTATACCAAAACTATACTTTAATAACGATCACCTTTGAGATGCTTGTCAATTAGGAAAATAGGTGAATTCCTCTTTGCAGTCCAATAAGGATATTAGAATAGTAAACCATTGGAGATTTTGCATATGGATATTTGGACCAGTTTAAACTGTAAGTCTTGGAGGGAAGGTATACGGATTTGGGATAGTAGATTTTTCAAGATTCACATTGGTTAAATTCTTAAATCATAAGAGTGAATTGTTTGTGGAGTTTAGAGATTTTTCAACTTGGATTCAGAGGAAACTAGAATGTGAGATTTTAACAATTCAAAGTGATCATGGCGGTGAAGTTGAAATTGAAAATTTTAAGGATTTTTATAAGGAGAAAGAGATTAATCATAATTATTTTGCACCTAGAACCCCTAAGAAGAATGGGGTAGTTGGAAGAAAGAACAGAACATTATTAGAAGTTGCTTGTGCTATGTTTGCAGAATATTTACTCCCTAAATATTATATGCTGAAGCAGTTAGCACGACATGTTATATTCTAAATAGGGTGAATGTTAGGTCAAAATTGAATAAAACACCCTATGAGCTTCTTAAATGGATAACACCTAATTTGCTTCATTTTCATGTTTTTTGATGTAAGGTGTCATACATAACAATGGAAAATCTGTCTTAGAAAAATTTGATCCAAAATCAGAAAAAGAAATTTTTCTTAGATACTCTAGGGTTGGAAAATCTTATGGAGTATTCAACAAGAAAACTTTAGTTTTTGAGGAGACCATACATGTTATATTTGATGAATATGGAATTTTGAAAGAGCCAATTGTTGTAGATGATGAGATAGAAATTAACTCCTAAAAGATTAAGAAAATAAAATTGGATCAAAATTTGGAGTTAAAAAACCCGTTGCCTTGAGAATTGAGATTTTCTAAAAACTACCCTAAGAAATTAATTTTAGGTGAACCTAGTGAGGGTGTTCGGACTAAGCGTGGACTAAATAAAGCATTCAATTATTCTACCTTTATTTCTATGATAAAACCCACAAATATTGATCAAGCACTTTCGGATGAATTTGTGATTTTGGCAATGCAAGAATAATTAAATCAATTTGTAAGGAATAAGGTTTGGGAATTAATTGCAATGCCAAATGATCAAAGTGTAGTTGGAACAAAGTGAGTATTTAAGAGCAAAATGAATTATTCAGGAGTTGTTATTAGAAATTTGGCTATATTGGTAGCTAAGGGGTATAATTAGATTGAAGGGATTGATTTGAGGAGACGTTTATCTCTATAACAAGATTTGAAGCAATTAGGGTTTTATTAGCCTGTGCCTATTTTAAAAGATTTAAATTTTTTCAAATGGATGTCAAAAGTGCCATTTTTGAATGGGGTAATTCAAGAGGATGTTTACGTTGAACAACCTCTAGGATTTGAAAATTCAAAATACCCAAATCATGTTTTATATTAAAAAAGGCATTATATGGATTGAAACAGGCACTTAGGGCATGGTATGAGAGGTTGAGCACTTTTCTACTTAAAGAAATTTTAAAAACGGAGGTGTGGACACGACTCTCTTTTTGAAGAAATTAGGAGATGATATACTCATTGTACAAAATTATGTTGATGATATCATCTTTGGATCTACTACTAAAAATCTTTGTGTTGATTTTTCTAAAATAGTGAGCAGTGAATTTTAAATGAGCCTAATGGGAGATTTGAATTACTTTCTAGGTTTTAGAATTAAGCAACTTATGAAAGGAACATTTCTTAGTCAGTCAAAGTATTTTAAGAACATTCTCAAGCAGTACGAAATAGATAATGCTAAACTTATTAGTACACCAATAAGTTCCTCAGTTCAGTTTGATAAAGACCGAAAGGAAAAATTTGTTGATAAAAAGAAATTTAGGGGAATTATTAGATCTTCGCTTTACTTGACTACTAGTAGACCCAATATTATATTTATTATTTATTTGTGTGCTAGATTTTAATAATATCTAAAAGAATCACATTTAACAGCAGTGAAAATGATTTTGAGATATCTCTTGGGAACTCAAAACTTAGGAATTTGATATCCTAAGTTAAGTTCTTAACTTGAAATATATAGATATTTAGATTCGGACTATGTAGGTTGTAGTGTTGATAGAAAGAGTACTTTTGGAACATGTCAATTTATTAGAAATTATTTAGTCTCATGGTCCGCTAGAAAATAGAATTTCATAGCCTTATCTACTACTGAAGTTGAATATATTGCCTTAGAATGTTGTGTGGCATAAGTACTTTGGTTGAAACAACAATTGATTGATTTAGCATTAACAATAGGCACAATTCCCATTTATTATGATAACCCTAGTGTCATTTGCATTTCAAAAAATTATATTTAACATTCAAGAATGAAACATATTGACATCAGTCATCATTTCATAAGGGATCATGTATCTAGAGGAGAAATTGAATTAAATCATGTTTCAACTGAAAATCAACTTGCAGATATTTTTTCAAAAACACTAGTCTTTGATACTTTCAATACTTTAAGAATAAGGCTTGGTGTGATTGATCTAAATGCTTAATTAAAATTTTTGCAACATTGAAATATGTTTTTGTTTGTATATTTTATGTTTTGATTTATTTGTGTGTTTTCTATTTTTGTCATTTTATGTGCATGTTTGTTTTTGTGATTTTTGCCTTTTAGTTTTGTGTGTTTTTAAAATATTTTCACATTGAAATTTATGGTTTTGATCAATCCTATGAAGTTTTTTAAGTGTACTATTCATACTGTAAAAAATTCATTTTGTACAGGATGAATTCTATAGCGTATCGATCATTGGGTAAACAGTCTGCGTATAATTTTTAGTTTTCAATACAGTTCATCGGTATGATCTCAAGATCATATGGACGATGTGTATTCATTCATATATACGTATGTAGATGGTTATATGTATAAAAGTAGTTATTATTTCTGATCGTGCGTATGAACCTGGAGTTCGTATATATGAACAATTGGCATTTTGTATGAGGGTACAATTCAAATCATCATTAAAATGATCTTAAATAATCGATTGTCCCAGACGAACACCTGATTTTCTATACAATCATTTGGTTAAAAAATTTGTATAAAAGGATGCATCGTAACTTGCATGATTATGAAAAGTCTTTTTTATGCATTTATTCGTACATATGAAGTTTTATTTCATACATATGAACTCAAGCATCGTACGGTACAAAGCACTTTTTGTATGAACGAAATATCATTTTTATTTAAATAGAAGACTTTATAACTCTAATTTTATACACTTCAAAAGCCTTTCTAGACCCTCTCATTTTTCCAAATCTGTAAATGGAAAGCTCCAGTAAAAGAGGTAGACTGGCTATGGGACCACCCTCTAGAAATGACGAAGAAAATTTTCTGTCCAAAATAAATGAAGAGTCCTTTCCTATGTTTGTCTCAGAAAAAATCACACCTTCTAGAGTTCTTTTGCAAGAGAATATTATCTATCAGTAATGTCAATTTTGGCGTCTACTTAATTTTCTTTTATCCTTGCTCTGATTCACTCCCTTAATAAGGAAACTTTCTACTATTTCCTTGCCAATATGACTTTTAGCACTGATCAAATTGAGATTAGGAGTTATGTTCTAAAGAAAAAAGTTGAAATAACTAAGGTGGATTTGGGGATACTTTTTAAATTTAATGACTCAAGGAATAAGAGCCCACACCTTTACTTCTGCTTCTGAGTATGACTAGACTGCAATAAATTAAGTGATTAAAGGGATTGGATAAGTATGCCATTTGCCTAAGGTGTCAACTTTGAACCAAGATGCCCAGATCATCCAACATATTCTTAGAATAACTATAATTCCTAAAGCTAGTAACTGTATCAATATCACACCTCTTCTTTCCACTGTAACTTATCTTATTATGACTTGTCAACCTATAGATGAAGCCCAACTCATCATTGACTATCTTCATGGACTTTTTGAAATTTGCCTTGTCTCCTATAAGAGAAAGAAGAATATAGCCTTAGGACACCTTGTGACATACATACTTAAGTTGAAGTACGACCTTGTTCACCCTGATCCTCATTTAGAAACTCCTACCTATTTTACTGATGCTTCTTTTCGAGCAAAGTTTGGGAGAGGAGATGGAAATGAGGATTTTGAGGGAGAAGGGGGAGCACCTGCTTCTGTACCTATACTTGTGCTTGCTCGTGGACCAGCCTTTCAGGATATGGTCCAGCACTTTAACGGACTAGAGAGCCACTTTTATCATTGCTTTGATTAAATTGAGACTCATCTACAACAGTAGGATTATAAATATCTGTAGGATATGGGCGGGATCTGAGGTTAGTTTAACTTGGTCAAAACCAGCATGACTATGATAAATAGCTATTTTAATATCTTTGACCAGCCACCTCCTCTAGACCAGGGCCCCTCAGAATGACAATTGTACTTCTTTTGTGAATGATTTTTCCACACTTGTGATTTGATGTGATAACTTTAGTTGTTTTTGTGACTATTTTAGTTTTTTTATTTTTATGTTAAAAGATCCACTGTGAATTGATATCAACTGAGTTCCAATGTATTATCCTTTATTTTGATATCAATAAAACATATCCTATTTTTATTCAATTGATTTTGTTCGTTGTTTGAAATATTTGTTTGCCTATATGATAATCCTAACTTAATTGATCTTAAAGTGGTATAATTTGAAAAGCAATACAAAAATTAACTTCATTAAAAAAATTTAAGCTTATAACTCGATCAAGTTAAGGATATCAATCTTATTTTTTTTTAGGCATACAAAATTTTAATATTATTATTACAATCCTGATGCATTATTATTATTTATTTCTCTTTTCAATGTAATTATCTTTGTACTTAGAGAATTTTGAGTTTTTAGATTATTGATATTGGAAATAACAACTTGAAAATTTGAAAACTGTACAAGTGCACAATAATCAAAAGAATGCGCAATGATTCACAAAATTATAAGAGGCATAAAATTAGCCCAATATAAAAAGATGCACAAAGTGTGCCACAAATACTGAAAAGATGTTCAATGTCGCCATAATTATATGTTATTTCCTCTATCTTTTAATCTTCAATTTCAAATCAATCTAATGTTCAATTATATTTTGTAGTGAAAATTGACTTACATTAATTTTTATTTTATCACTGTTGCAATAATTTTCCTTATCCAATTATCTAGAATGATTCAATATCTTGATATATTTATCTTGTCTTTATTATATCTTAATTTAAAGGATATGAATATTTATTTTCCTTTACTGAACATTAATCTTGTTATTACAATTATAACTCCATCTCTTTCAAGATCAATTATCAAAGGCTTCTCATATGACTTCTTATATTTTTGTTATCCTTTTGTTCTTCTCTTTTTAATATTGTCAAAAAGGGGGAGAAATATTGTTTGAACATTTGAGTGTTTTTGTTCGTGTTTGTTTTGAATTTGCATTTGATTAATTGTGTTTTTTTGTTTATAGTTTGTAGTTGTTTTGTTGTTTGGTTTGTTTGTAGTTTGTAGTAGTGTTTTGTTTTTGTTTTTGTTTTTGCACTTTCTGTTATTAAAACTTAAAAATTAAAAATTTTATACTATTCATAATAGAAAACCCCTTATATTTATATGCTTATTAATTCAGGGAGATTTAAGGAGAAATTTAGGATTTTAAATTGTTCTCAAACAATAATTATTTTGCCATCATAAAAAAGGGGGAGATTGTTGAGATAGTTGCTACTTAGTTTTGCATGCTAAGCTTTCTTGCATTGTATGTTTTTAATGATTCTAAATATTATTTTTTTATTACTAATTTCACCTAACATATTTTGGAAGAATTTTTTTGCTCTTGTGTGTACTAACATTTCAGGGAAATCATACTCCAGATTGTTGAAGACTTCAAATCAAGATCAGCTTAGAGTGTATTGTAAATTAAAGTCTATTTTTTCATTTTATTAAACCTAAGAGAATATGATTCTAATTAAGTAACTGAGCGCACACACACACACTGGGGGAGAGTTTTAAAATACATTTTTTAAAACTTATCATACACTACGATATCATTTTGTATGGGATGATCTGGTTAGTTATTTTCCCCAACATGCAATGGAACGAACAAAAAATGGAACATTTTTTTCTAAGAATAGATCATACATATGATATCTTTTGTTCATACGGAAATGATCTGCTCTAATTTTAATGAATGTGAAGATCGTATGGATGAAATTTTTAATTCATACCAGGACGATCTTCTCTGTCTTTGACGAATGTGAAGATCGTACGGACGATATTTTTCATTCGTACCAGGACGATCTTCCATGGTTCAACCTCAAACACTATTCATATGAATGATATTTTTTATTCATACTGGGACAATCTTCTCTGGTTCGTCCTCGAATACTATTCATACGGATGATATTTTTCAATCGTATTCGGATAATCTTCTCTGGTTTGTCCTCGAATACTATTCGTACGGATGATATTTTTTGATCGTACCGGGACTATGGTCTCTATTTTATTTCATCCTGACTGTTTGGAAAAATGAACTTTAAAAATTTCTATTTGTACCGGATGAACATATTTTAAATGTATACGATGATTGGGTACAAATAGAGTTTGTACCAATTCATAATGAGTTCATATGCAATACTTTTTGCCTGTTCGTATGAACAAAAAATGATCGTACGAGATGATCGTGGATGGTAAAATTTGAAAATTGTAGTTTTTTGGAAGGCTTTCTATGTCTTTTCTATAGAAGGTCCACTTAAGACTGTTATTTAATCTTTTTGTCAAGTGGTCTTCGTGAATATTAGAGGGCAATTGAAGGAGAGAGTGTGAGAGAGTGTTTGAGAGAGATTTATTCCTATTAGAGCGTAAAGGGATCACTAAGTTACTCAAGGGTAAGGATCTCTATGTGTGATTTGTGTTTCTTCACTCTTTCTCTTATCTTTTTAGATTGCCCGTGTGAAGATTGTTCAAAAGGATCTAGTTTTCTACCGACACTTGGAGAGTGTGAACAACCGAATGTTTTCTTCCTACACTCAGAGAGTGTGAAAGGATGAGGGTTCTCTGCCTACACTTGGATGGTATGAAAGGATGAAGTTTTTCTTCCTACACTTGGAGAGTGTGAATAGCCGACAGTTCTCTACATATACTTGGAGGGTAAAAAAGGATGACGGTTCTCTACAGCACCGAGTAGTGATGGAAGAGAGTTTTATGAAGGCTTCTCCACCTTTCTGTGGGGGAAAAAGGATAGACACTTATTGTAATAGTGCAATACCTGAAGTGGGAGACTTCAGGGAGTGGATGTAGATCTTATTTGATCGAACCACTATAAACCTTTGTGTCTTTTTTATTTCTACTGCTTTTAACTTCTGCAAGTTTATTTTTCTAGGGTTGAAAAATAATTTTCAAAAAAAGCCTTAAAATCAACTTACTTAGTTTATTAATCAGTTTCAAGCATTTAAATTCCAAGAAGAGGTGAAAATTTTTAAAAGTACCAATTCACCCCCCTTTTGGTTAGCCTTTGGGACATAAGCTTAGGTCTAACAACTTATTTAATATTCAATGAGTTTCAACATATATACTTTTACACCCACAGCAAGGCTGAGAATCCTTTATAAATCCTCTCTTATATCAATCCTTGGTTCGATAGAGAACCATCATCCTTTCACACACTCCATTTGTTGGTAGAGAACTTTCGCCTGTTCACACCCTCCAAGTGTCGGAAGAGAACCGTCATCTATTCACAGTCTCTAAGTGCAAGTAGGGAACCGTTGTCTGTTCACACCGTCTAAGTGTCAACAGAGTATTGGATCATCTTCAAAGATCTTCTCACGAGCAACTAGAAATACATGAAGAAGAGTGATAACCAAAATCACAAAGAGATCCTTATCTTTTATTAACCTTGTCAACTCTTCTCACTTCACTTGCAAGAAATCTCTTTCAAATACTTTCTCAGACACTCTCTTTCAATTTCTCTTGAAATATCATGAAGAAAAGACATTTTCATGTTAGTTTTAGTGGACCTTTTTTACCAAAGACACCAAAAACCATCTAGAAAACTAAAATTTTTAATTTTGAGTGTACATGATCATACAGTATGATCGTATGTTCGTACATACAGACAGTTAAAAAACTTTTGAGTACAAACTAGCTGTGAATTGATATGAAATAATTCATACATGATCATCATCCTGTACAAACCTAGTTCATATGGTACGAACAGTTAGAAAAATTTTCATCTTCGTCAGGATGAAGAGGTACCCCACAATTTCATACCCTGTATGGCATACTATATGATGTCAACATCATATAGTATAATTTATTACAAAATTTCAAGTTTGTCAGGATGAAAATGGACCCATCCAATTCGTACCTTAGATGGCTTACGTATGATGATGACATCGTAAGGTAGGAACCGTTCAAAAAATTTTTAAGTTCGTCTAGATGAAAAGTCTGGATGAAAAAGGACATGTTAAATTCATACTCTATAAGGTATGTAAGAATGGTATTTCATACCGTACAATCTGTACTTAGAAAAATTTTCTACTTTCTATTCATTTGACTACTCGTAGGAAAATGACTGAACAAATTCTCCCGTATGAAATGACTTCGTACAGTATGATTAGTTTGAAGAATTGTAAATTTTAAACCCTCCTCTTATGTGTGTGTGCACAGTTACTCAATTACCATCATACTCTCTCAGACTCAATAAATTGAAAATTACAAATTTTATTCACAATAAATCCTAAATTGATATGATATGAACTCTTTAACAATCCATAGTATGATTTTTCTGAAATATTAGTGTAAACGAAACAGCAAAATAATGCATCCAAAATATTTTACGTGAAATAAAAATTAAAGCAATAATATTTGGAATCATAAACAACATATATGTTGCAAGAATACAACAATCAAGAACTAAGTTATAAAAAGCAGGCCAGCCACTGATGGTGTTAGGAAGAAAATTTTTGGAAGCAAAAAGCATCTGTAGAGCATTTGACTGAAGGTTATAATAATATGAACTACTTCCATGTTTTGGTTAACAAGAACTGAGCTATTAATTGTATTCATAAAATTTCTGATGAGGGTTGTTCTGCTTGTGAGGATATTAATGAAATTGCTCATTTGGCTGTTAATCATTTTCAAAACCATCTTAATAAAAACTTTACTCTATCAATTACTACCAATCCTTCTATCATCTCTAATATTATTTTTTATGATATAATGGATATTGCTAAGGCTTATGACAATGTTAATTGGAATTTTGTTTACAACATCCTGAGTTTATTTGGTTTTGATTATAATTTCATCACCTCATTAATATTTGTATTGAAATCCCTTTTAATTCTATTATTGTGAATGGCAAGAGCCATGTTTTTTTAATGCTTATCGTGGGCTTAGGAAAGAGAATCCCATTTCCCCTACGCTTTTTATTATTGCTGCTAATTACCTTTTTAGGGGCCTTGTGGATCTTTTTAATAAATGTCCTAGTCTCTACTTCAAAACTTTAGGTGGCATTAAAATCTCTCATTTATATTTTTCCAATGATTTCATTATGTTTTTGAATTCTTCAATGAATAGGATTAATAAGATTGTGAGTTTCATTGACCAGTTTGAGTCGGTTAGTGGTTTTGCTTTTACTGAGCATAAGTGTTCTTTTATCTTAGCTAAAAATATTCCTTCTGGTTATATTGTGGCTATTAAGAATGTTACTGGCTTTACACAAAGTTTTTTTCCTTTCAAATACCTGGGTATTCCTCTTTATAAAGGGAGAAAGAAGTCTTTTCTCTTTGCTGACATAATTAACATGGTGCAGAATAAATTATATTATTGGTATTTTAATTTTCTTAGTTTTGGGTGGCCATCCTACTCTTATTAAAAGTGTTATTTACTCTATTCCAATCTATAGCTTCAAACCCTTCTCCATAATAAAACTATATGTTATTGAATTGATAAAATTATTAATAAATTATTTTAGAAAGGCTCTAAGAACAATGCTAAAATTCATTGGTCGTCTTGCGGTAAATGTTGTGGGACTTTTTAAGAAGGGTCTTTAGGGTGAAAAACTATGTTTGATTTGGCTTCCACTTTTTCTTTCAAACTTTATTACAACTTTAGAGTCAATATAAGTCTCTGGGCAAATTTTATGATGGCTAAGTATTATCGTGGTAAACACCCCACCTTGTATAATTTTAGTATTTGCCACTCTAAAGTTTTGTAACTATTGCGTATCTGATTTTCAGAAATATAATTTTGATGATAGCAAACACTTCTGTTTTACTACGATTGCCTTGCCTACTAACATTTCAGCTCCATAGGATCAAGACTGCAATTTGAACAAGCTCAAGCTTAGGTAAACTAGGTCTAAGTCAGATTATAAACCTTTTTTCTTTTTTGAGTCAATTTATAATAAATGTAGTTACTGATGCTAAGTAACCTTGCACACACACACTTTGGGATTTTTTTTTATCTAACTTAGAGTTCTCTATTTTGAGGATATCGTCTAGGATGATCCTCATATTATATTGGACGATCAGACTAAAAATAGAAACCCTAATTAGGACATCCTTGTTAAGGTAGCTGTCATTAAGCACATCATCCTAGATGATTTTTATATCATTCGGGATGATATGCTCAAATTATAATGAATCAGCCGTTAGATGTATTTAGGAATTATTTAATTTTATACATTGTCAAGGGCATCATCCTAAACAACGTAAGACAATTTTGCCTAAATTAATATAGCAATTATGGAAAAAAAAATTAAAGTTTGATTGATATGATCACATCGTCCTGTACGATCGCATAATCATTTGGGACAATAAGTTTGAAAACCTTAGTTGTCCCTGGCCGATCACATAACAGACATCATCAATTTAGGGTAATATTTTGGATAATTTTCATGGATTAAACTAATCGTCCTGAATGATCGTGAGATCGATCTAGATGATCAAGTCAATTTTGCATCGTCTAGAACTCCCAACCAGTGTAAGTGTCTGGATGATATTCTATTATTTGAACTTATCATCCAGGACGATATACTATCGGCCTGGACAATATACTATCGGCCTGGACAATATAAAAAAATTTCTTCTGATCGTCTTAGATCGTTTCAGCTGATTAGGCTTAATTTACACTTATCGTATATGACGATATTTATATAATCCTAGATGATAAAGTCATCAAGTTGTAATTAATGACGAATTTGAAGCTCTTCTATTTAAGAGCTATTGTTTTATCCTTTAGAACATCTTTTGCCGCTATATTGACCTGAGAGAGCCTAGAGGACAAGGAAAGAGAAGGAGAGAGAGGGAGAAAATTGTGCGGGAGAGTTTGTGAGGGGTTTCGCAAAGGTGGCTCCAAGAAAGGTTCCAAGTCGTCTTCTCCGATCATCATCCTTTATCCTTGGAGGGTTCAAGGGAGGTCTGCTTCAGCAATCGATCAAGGTTCTCTGCCTGCTTCAGGAGGAAGAAAAAGGAGTCAGGTTCTCTACCTCACCGATGTCGGTGGAAAGGAGTTTTTGTAAAGGCTTCTCTGCCTTACTGTAGGAGAAAATGGAGAGTCACTGTGTTTAGTGTAATACATGGAGGGTGCCTCTAGAGAGTTGACATAGGTCGAGTAGATCGAACCACTATAAATCTCTGTGTTCTTTTCTTATTATTCTACCGCATTTAATTTTTGGGTCTTTTATTTCTTTGTGGTGAATTTTGGTTTATGTTTGTGATTTGGATTTAATTTTTTTTTTAAATACCAATTCAACCCCCCCCCCCACTCTTGGTTAGCCTTGGGCCTGTTCATAAGGACTTGATATCCCTAATGAACATTCAAGTGGTATCAGAGCATTATTCAAAAAAACAATGTTTAAAAACTTTTTGAATTTTGATGCATGGCTAACTCCGGTAATCATAATATTATGGAAGGGTATTCTATTACCCGACCACTATTGTTTGATAATATTCCTTTTGATTTTTGAAAAACTCGCATGTCTACATTTTTATAATCTATTGACTACCACATGTGGATGCTTGTTAAGGATGGTTATACACCTTCAATTGGTAAACTTAATGGCATTACTATTCCACTTCCTTTTACTGAATGGACTCTTGATTATAAGGATTTAGTACAACTAAATGCAAAATGTTTGAACTATTTTTTCTGTGTTTTAAAATTTGAGGATTACATATGTGTTTCAACTTGCACTACTGATAGATTGTCTATTACTTATGAAGGAACTAATGAAGTAAATCAATCTCGATTGAATATTTTGTCGCATGATTATGAACTTTTTCGTTTAAAATCTTCTTAATCAATTTCTAAAATGTATACAAGGTTTAATCAAATCATTACCTCTTCGCATGCCTTACGAAAAGAACTCACTAACTATAAAAAAGTAAATAAAATCCTAAGATGTTTGCCTTCCTCTTTTAATGTAAAAATTACTGCAATTACTGAATCTAAAGATGTGAATAATTATTCAATTGATAACTTACTTGGCTCACTCATTGCTTATGATCAAGGGGTAAATAAAAGAAATCTTGATGCTGGTGAGAAAAAAAAAAAGAGAAAACTATGGCACTGAAGGCCAACAACATGGACACTAATTCTTTTAGGTCAAAAAGTGATGATGTTGCCTTTATCACAAGGCAATTCAAAAGATTTCTAAGGAAGAAGCAAAATAACCATAAAAAGTGGTAAAGGTAAGGGAATAAAAATTTTAGGGGTTATAATGATAAGATTTATTTTTAATCTTAAAAGAACTAACAACACAGACACTGATTCTTTCAGGAAGCCAGGACATGTTAAAGCTGATTGCCCTACACTTAAAACTCATCCAAGCAAGGAGAATGATGAAGAGAAACCAAACTTCAAAAAGGACAAGAAGATGTTCCAAAAGGCATTCTAGGCAGATTCTACATCGTACGCCTAAAAGATTGAACCTGAAGAGGAGACAATAGACTTATGCTTGATGGCAGACGATCATCTTAGGCAAAGTGACCAAGAAGAGGTATGTGAACTAACCTATGAGCAACTACTTTAAGTTTTTGAACAAATTCATGCATCATATAGGAAACTTAAGAAAACACATGCTTGCTTGAAATTAGAATTTTTAAATTTACAAAAGTGCATGAAATTCTTCTTAAAGATCATTCTACAATTGATATCAATCACATGTCTTTACTTGATGAGTTTGATGCATTAAAAAAAAGCATATTGAATTATCTGATGCTCATGATTTTTTGAAGTCATCCCATGTTGAGTTTAAAAAAGAGTTAAAAAAAATTAGAAAATCTCAAAGCTTTTTAAAATAAAAAACCATCATTGCTTGCATCACATAAAAAGAAGTATCACCATATGAATAGATTAGTACATCAATTTCTTGGAGTTAGATGTTTTTATATGGCATGTTAGGCCACATTACACATACTTACACCATTCACCATAGTACACATTGGGTGTGGAGACCCAAATTGCATGATTCACAACATAACACACATGCATTGCATACTACTTTCCATAAGAAGGGACCCAAACATGTTTGGGTTCCTAAATCTGATAATTTTGTAGGCTAGCTCTCACAAAAGATCAGGTTAGAGCATGTGGTTCTTGGACAGCGGATGCTCATGAAATATGATTGGTGATGCCAATTAATTCAGTTTGTTGTAAACAAGGAAAGGAGGCAAGGTTACTCTTAAAGATAACACCACCAGGAAAGTGTTGGGCTTAGGTATAATTGGAAACTCCAAGAACCTTTTGATTGAAAATATTTTGCTTGTAGATGGAATGAAACACAACTTGCTCAGCATTAGTTAGCTGTGAGATAAGGGCATCATCATAATTTTTTTGGCAAATTCATGCATTATCAGCTTATATAACCACACAATTTTGCAGGAAAAGCGGATCAACAATGTCTACATGCTTGATTTAAATAATATTGAATGTGCTGCTTTATTTTGCATAAAAATTGATGTTGATGATTCATGGTTGTGGCACGGGAGATTCTTTCATGCAAGTCTACTCCACTTTTCACTCCATTAAGGACATTAGAACCTCTAGATCTTTAGAAGTCCTTCACATGGATTTGTTTGGACCCATTAGCACTTCCAGCCTAGGGGAAAAATCTATGGTTTTGTGATTGTCGATGACTACTCAAGGTTCACTTAAAATAGAATTCTTTCACACAAGAATGAGTATTTTGATGATTTTATATCCTTCTTCACTTGGATTTAGAAAAAGCTATGTTGTGAGATTTTGACCATGCGACTAAGGGAGATATTGAGTTACATCATGTGCCAACTAAGAATCAACTGGCTGACATTTTTATTAATCCATTGGCCTTTGACTCCTTAAGTACTTTATGGATAAGATTAGGTGTGATTGACATAAATGCATGAACTTGATTTCTACTGATTTTTGATATGTTTTATGATGTTTATTTTTTACTTCTGTTGCTTTATTTTTTGTAGTTTTCTTTTTGTTAATTTTTATTGTTGTTTTTATTTTTGGTGCTTTATTTTTCTGTATGCTTTAATTTGTTTTTTCTTTCTAATTATCGTTGAATTGATATCTTATGCCTTATTTTTGTTTTTGAAATTTTGTAGTCAATGTTTTACATGTCTTAATCTATTAAAAGGTAAAAACATCATTGATTGGATCTCTTCCTCTAACCCATTTTAGTGGAATAATTTTATTTTCTAAACAAAAGTCTATCTCAAATTAATAACTGGATTTTGCAATTAAGATCTTTTCTACCTTTCTATAGTATTCTAGCTTATATTTATAATGATCAAAGTTTTTTTTACTTCAAGATTTCTCATTATCATGTCATTGCATTTCTCATATGATTTTTTATTCTATTTTGTGGTTTGTTTTTCTCAATATTAGAGAGTGAGTTTTTCTTCTCTAATATCTTGAAGATATACTCACAACTAAGGATATTTAATAATTTTTGAAAGAGAATCTAGCTTGTAAAAAGAAAAAAAAGTGGTCAATGATGCTAAAAATAAAAAAGATATGCAATGATGCCAAATTGAAAAATATACATAAAGTGTATCAAAAGTCAAAAGATGCCCAAAGTACATCATTCAATGAAAAAGAGGCATAAAATGAGACCATCAAAACTAAGCTCTCTTCTCTTTTCAAACTCTTAAATCTTAGAAGAATTCATTTATCACTTGAGATTTTGAAAGACTTGATTTTGAATTTTACGATTGTGACAAACTACTTTGAAACCAAGTCTTGAATGGATCTGCTTTTCTTATCCAATTGGTTTTTTCTGAGTTAGGTCTTTTGATTTCAAAAAAAGATTTTGCCCTAAAAGAAGTCCGAGCTAAGGATTAACATGATTGGATATGTTACCTTCTTTTGGATTTTTGATGTTGTTAATTCATTGTCTTACAAGTCTTTAAAAACAATCACATTGAGATTGTATCTATTTATACCTTGATAAAAAAAACATTGTTTTTGTTAGTTTTTATGTCTCTTTTGTATTTTATATTTATCATTTTTAGTTGATTTTATTATTTTTGGTCCTTCTCTGATCATCTCCATAATCCTCTATTTTAAACTTTTTGTCACATCGTCCCGAACGATATTCATATCATCCTGAATGATCTGTTCAATTCTTTTAAAAAAACCCATCTGCTGACTGTTTCTGACTCTTCTGCTCTTTATGGTCCAGGATGATGCATTATCGTCCTTGATGATCTGAGCAATAACACTTTCAATCATCTGTGATCGTCCTGGCCTATCCTTTTTTGTCTTGGATGATGCATTCAATTATTGGTATTCATTCCATATGATCCCCTGTTCATCCTAGATGATACATGTGGAAATACATTTAAAAGCCTTAAATTTGGTCGGTACAATCCATTATTGGTGATCATCCAAAATGATCCACCTATTCTTCCTAGACGATACACATGGCATGCATTTTAAATGTTTTAAATTCAGCCGGCATGATCCATTATTGGACATCCTCCTGGACGATGCACCTAGTTTTTCTAGATGATATTCTTTTATAGCAGTCATCCAGATTGTTGCCTCAGGATGAATGCCTGTGTCTTATCATCCTGAATGATATCTTATCATCTTGTATGATATCAACATTTTTTACCAATTCTCTAGCCGCAATTATTGCACCGGATCGTCCTGGATGATCAAACTAATTCTTTAAATTCAGAGCCCCTCCACCCATTTTTCTCACTTTCACATCTTCTACTAGCCTTCTACTTCCTCTTTTTTCTTGTTATTCTTGATCATGGCAGGAGGAAAGAGAGCTAGCCACCGTTCTGGAAGTTCCTCGAGGGCAACTCTGGACCCTCGATTCTTTGAGGCGGATGATCATGCCACCCACCAATGATATAAGACGACCAGAATTACTATCTTCTGATCCATCAACTTTAACATTTTGTCATATCTAGTACTCGATCTTTTTGCTTAAACCTCCTTGTGCTTTCTCCTTACTCTTTTTGTACCATTCAACTCCGAGTTGCTTTTTAAGTTTTTTGTGAGTCTCCGTATAAATTCTACCATTACATCTCTAAGATCGTATGTGAATTGATGCCCCATCGAGATTACATACCAGGACTGCACATTATTTTTATAACTTTCCACCATAGGGGATTAACTTCACACCCTATATTCTGACCCTTATTATGACTAGGCTCTAGCCAACCATTCTCATAGAAATTCAAATGCTCACGTTCACATGGGTGAGACTAGCACCTTGCTCAAAGATGTTAGGACCATTCAGCATGTCTTTCGCACTTTAATTCTTCCAAAAACTGGGAGTTAAGAACAAAGAATGAAAAGAAGTGGGGAAAGTGGGCAGCCTTATCAAAAGCCACTTCTAGCTTCCATCCATTCTGAAAGATTACCATTAATAATTAAGGAGAACCTTGGTTTAATCACACATTCCAATATGAGCTTTGAAAATGTTTGAGGAAATTCAAAGTATTTTAAGACACCTTCAAGAGTATCCCAACTCATTGAGTCATAAGCTTGCTCTATATCTATTTTATAAGAAATGAGGCCTTTGGATGATTTTAAAAATATGAATTTGTGGAATACTTCTTGAGCAACAAGCACATGATCCGAGATAGATCTACCCTTAATGAACGTTGCCTATTCTTCAGAGACAAGTGTTGGAATAATAGAAGTGAGCCTGTTCGAGATTAGTTTAACTGATACCTTGTAGATTGAATTGCACAGGCTGATTGGCCTGTAATTGGTAGGCAGCACCGGATTTGACACCTTAGGAATAAGAACAATTAAGGTGTCCTTCCAATTTTTATCCATCTCTCCGAAACAAAAGAAAGGAATTAATAGCATTTATAAAATCTGTTTGGATGATACTCCATTATGCTTTAATAAATGAGTATGTGATACCGTCTCTCCCTGGTGAAACATTAGCTCCCAATTAGCTTAATACAGCTTCAATTTCAGTCATCGAAAATTGACTTAAAAACTAAGATTTATCATCATTATTTAATACAGCATTTGGCAATGGCCATCCTTCCAAATAAAAAATTCTCTGTCTCCATCTATTTTTGAAAAATTGAGTGAGACCCTTCTCAATTTGATCTGGAACTTCTAATGCAATCCAATTATCATTTTTTAAATTAACTATATTATTCAAACTCCTTCTTGCAATAGCAAAAGCATGGAAAAATTTTGATTTAGAATCTCCATACACTATCCATTTGGCTTTTGGTCTTTGTTTTCACCAAGACTCCAATCTAGCCATGGTTGAGTTGAGTTCAAAAACTTTCATTTTGAGAGACCAGCATTCTTCCTTGGTTAGCCA
Organism: Dendrobium catenatum; assembly: GCF_001605985.2. Lineage (NCBI taxonomy): Eukaryota > Viridiplantae > Streptophyta > Magnoliopsida > Asparagales > Orchidaceae > Dendrobium > Dendrobium catenatum. The sequence goes on from NW_021318876.1 coordinate 2,621,295, forward strand.
ACCATTATTAAACTCTCTATTTTGTAGTTCCAAAATTTGTTCCATCAAATCATCTTTGAGCAATTTTAAATTCTTCAACTTAGCTTTACTCCAAAAAAAGAGTGCCTTTAGCACTCTTTTGAATTTAGAATTCAAAATTTGGGCATGAGTACTAGAAAAGAATTTATTCCATTCATTCATCACCACAGATGTAGTAGCTGGATAGGATGTCGACACATCCTCAAACTTGATGCACTTTGAATTTGACGGTTTCAGCTCATGGAAATTAAGTATAATCGGACAATGATCGGAAGCTATTCTAGCTAGATTTCTAACAACCAAATGGTTAGAAGAATTTATAGCCAAATAGTTAAGGAAGCACCTGTCCAATCTCTCCAGGATACGAGCTCCTCCTTCCTTGTTATTGCACCAGGTGAAATGAGGCCCAATGAACCTCACCTCATGGTAATCATTATTAGCAATGAATGCCTCCATCTCCTTCGACCCTTTAGAGAAATGAAACCTTTTACCTCCTCTTTTGTCTTCCATTGAAGTGAGGAAATTGAAATCCCCACCAACCACTATAGGGATTTCTTCAGTAGAATGCATACTCAAAATGTCCCAATGTTCTCTCCTCTTATACAAATCTTTGTTTCCATAAACTGATGCCACCCTCCATTTGGCTTTGCTGTAGATTGCGAGATCCCCAATGATACATTAGGAAGAAGATTCCAGCATAGAAAAATTAGCTAGGGATGTATTCCAAAGAACTATAATCCCTCCAGATAAACCAGTAGAAGGCACCATAAAATAGTCCCAACCTTCTCCAATAGTCATCTTGACTTCTTTCATATCAAAATTAGATAGCTTTGTTTCCAACAAACCCAAAAAAATGACTTTACGCAACTTAACAAACTCTTTAAGAAATAGAGAAGCACCCCTCTTTTGTGCTCCTTAACAATTCCAAAAAGCTAAAGAATGCGTTAATGTAAAATTGGGGATAAATTCCCCATAATACCTTTCATCTCCAACTCCAACCTCCTACTCCTTGAGTTAGTGCTAATAGATCCAAGGTCTTTCAATTGTTTAGATTTCTTCTTTTTGACCAATGTGGAATCCTCTTCTTTGCCAAATTCCTTCAGTTCCAAATTACTGGCAGATTCTTTGGAGTTGTCAACTTCAATTGCCCCTTTATTTGCTATTAAATCATCATCAATTTCCTGGAGAATCTCTCCCTCTTCCATATTATTTGTTAAAACATTGAATTTGTTTTCAGCAGTTTGAATGGAGAAGATCTCCCTTGATTCTGAACCAATCTTTGTGGTAGCAGTAGTGCTGTTTTTCTTATCTCCAACAGCTTCATTTATCAGCACAGAATTTTCAAGAATTTGATTTGCTTCAGCTAAATCATCCTTTCTTGAACTTGATTATAGACACCTGCTGATCCTTTAGCAGTCCTAGAGTCTTTCCTTTTCCACTGGGCTTTAGTAATAGGGTGCTGACTAATTCTTCTTGTTCTGCTATCAATCCTCTTCCTTCCACGGTTAACAACTAACCATGGCGCATATCCTGACTCTTCATTGCTTTTGCCATTTTCAACTTGAGCAATCTCTTCATTCTTTGAAATTGGATGATTATTAGTACTCACTTCTCTTGACTCTTGGGAAGTTCTTCAATAATTCTACAATGCTCCTTGTTATGGCCAATAAGTCCACATTTGAAAAAAAACTTTGGAACACGTTCATATTCTATCTTTTGATAGAATTTCACTGAATTGCCTTCTACCCAAACTCCAAGTGGAAGCTTAGCATCCAGTTTGATTCGGCCACATACCCTTACGAATTCTCTTCTTCCCCATTGGAACATGTTTCCAATATTTAAATAAGGTTTTCCAACCATTGAAGAAATTCTACAAATATTAATATTATCCTAGCAATTAAGTGGAATATTCAGAAGTCTGATCCAAATCAGAGTTGTTAGCCCTTTGAGAGAAATTGGAGAGAAGTTTTGGGACCATTTATCAAGTCCAACTATTTTTCCATTGACAAAATACAGTCCATTAGCTAATACTTCTTCCATTTGATCTGATTCTGGAAAAGAGCATAGTACCCATCCCATGCCTAGCATAGTAAGATGGAACTTCCCAAACTGAACCCTTTGTCTTCTAAGTTATGAACTGATTACCCATACAGGTGGCTCTCCTCCAAAAACTTTTACAACAATGGAATTGACCAGCTTGTCTGCATTTTCTTTCTCGTTTTGTTCGTGCAATTTAACAATTACCTCATCTTCAACTAGAAAGTCACCAAGATGCAAATCTAATACTATGATATTATCTTTTCTCCTCAAAGCATTAGATTTCGCTCCCTCATTTACACAATCTGGAATAGCAGCATCCTCCCCACAATCGCCCTTCTCAGCATTTTCAACATTCCTAACCTTCATCAAATCAGAATACAAGAATTTCTTTTATTCTGCAACGTTCATTGATTTCTCCATTGAACTTTACTTCTCTTCCAAATTTGCTGGTGCATCCTCAATATTCCCAGTGGGTATATTCAAAGTGTGAGGAACCGAAGTTCCTTCATTCACGCCTTCATTAATTCCATATCTTGGAATTATTTTCTCAATCAGCGCCCTCGAAGAAGGAGAAGCCTCATCTCCTCCATTTGGTGATAATGGCGTCACACCTTTGAAGACCTTCAAGACTTTCTCCTCAATCAATACATTCTCTCCATTACGAACCATTTCTGGTTGTTTTCTTAACACAAAGCCGCCTTCATTAATAACAATACCTTTTGAAGATCTCTACTTGGTCAGCTGATTAAAGCTAGGTTTGTCATCTCCGAACGCTGGAGGCGATAGGAGAGGATGAGATGAAGCAATCAGAGGCTTGATACTATTGCAATGATCCTCTAGCTTGCCGCCAGTCATCAGATGCCGGCGAACGTCCACCGCTATCGATTGCCCGCAATCCCCACAAAGAACAAAATTTGAAATCCTGTTAGAATCCAAACGGTTTCTCAGAGTTTCTCTCATTAGTTTCAACACGTCAGGAGCCAACTATTAAACATATACCACCATCGATTACCTGTAATCCTTGCAAGGAGGTGGTTGGTTGAAGATATTAAAATTGCTATTCATCAGAGCCATATTTTCATTCACTGAGGTAAATTGACCTCGGATCCTCCCCATATCCTGTTGATGTTAAAAATCTTGCAGTTGAAGATGAGTTTCAATTTGATCAAAGTGTCGAACAAAATTAGGCTCAAGATGATAAAAATGATGAACCATCTCCTGAAAATTTGGTCCACCAGAAGGCGCAAGTGCAGGTGCTCTCTCCTCTCCCTCAGTGTCAACACCTTCATCATGTTTAGCAAACATAGCTAAGAATGAACCATAATTATAGAAGATGGGCTCTTCTAGATGTGTCACATCAAGATGAACTAAATCATACTTCTTTTAGAGAATCTATGCCGGAAGTTGTTCTAAGGCTATATTATTCTTTCTCTTATGGGATACATGGCCAATTTCAAAAAGCCCATAAAGGTAGTCAAGAATGAGTTGGACTTCATCAATATGTTGGCCAGTAATGAACATATAAGTTACAGTGGAAAGAAGAGGAGTGATATTTATTCGATCACAAGCTTTTGGAATGATAGAAGTCCCAAGAACATGTTGGATGATTCTAGTATCTTTGTGTAAGATGTTTACCCTAGGAAAATGGCATACTTATCTAATCCCTCTAAGCACTCTATTTATTTATGTCCAATCAAAGTTAGAATAAGAAGTCAATGTGTAGGCTCTTACTCTTTCAGTCCTTAAATTTAAGAAAATCCACAGATCCTCCTTGGTTGTTTCTACATGCTTCCCAAGAACATAGGATATAATCCTATTTTTATTAGAGTTGAAAGTCATGTTTAAAAGGAAATAGTAGAAAGTTTCCTTGTTGTAAGAGTGAATCATCGTGAGGATAGAAGCAAATTGTGTAGAGGAAAAAAGTGGAGTTACTTGACAGACAGTATTTTCCTAAATTATAACTCTAGATGGGTTTGATTTTTTGTCGAAACTAACATAGGAAAGGATTCTTCATTTGATTTGAACAGGAAATTTTTGTTTGCTTTCCTAGAAGAAGGTCCCTTGATTAGTTCCTTATAATGTCTAGTCCTTTTGCTTAAGCTTGCCATTGAAAGATTGAGAGAAAAGACAGTTAGAAAAGGCTTTTGAAGTGAATGAAATTTGAGTTCTAAAGCCCTTCTATTTAAAGAAAAACAACCTTTCGTATGGACGAAAAAGGGTTCGTCCCATACGATGCTTTTGCTCGTATGTACGAAGGAAAATTTTTTATGTCTGAATGCATGTGTTTAAAATGAAATGACTTTTCATAATCATATGAGTTACGATGCATCCTTTCATACAAACTTTTTGACCAAACAATCATACAGACGAATAGGTGTTCGTCCGAGATGATACGTTATTTAAGATCATTTTTATGATGATTTGAATCATTCCCCACTCAGAATGCCACGCGTTCGTATGTACAAACTAAAAGCTCGTACGTATGATAAAAAAAAAAATTGATCCTATCCGTATAACCGTTTACGTGCGTACATACGAATAAATATACATCGTCCAGATGATACGGTGATCGTAAAGAGAAACTGTAATAATAACTAAAAAAATTGTATGCATACTGTTAAAATCAATGTTTGATATGCTATAGGATTCGTCCAGTATGAAACTAATTTCGTATAGATGAATATCACACTTAGATATTTTTTGTATGATTGCTCAAAAACCTGAATTTCAATGTGAATCAGTTTTGAAAACACACAAAACCAAAAATAAACAAACACAAATTGCACATAAAAATAAAAAACTGAGAAAACACACAAATAAAATCAAAAACACAAAAACACACTCACAAAAACGTATTTAAATGTTGCAGAAACATTTAATTAAGCATTCAAATCAATCACACCAAGCCTTATTCTTAATGTATTGAAAGTATCAAAGGCTAGTGGTTTTATAAAAAATTCTACAAGTTAATTTTCAGTTGAAATATGATTGAGTTCAATTTCTCCTTTAGATACATGAACCCTTATAAAATGATGCCTAACGTCAATAAGTTTGGTTCTTGAATATTGAATAAGATTTTTAGAAATACAAATAGCACTAGTGTTATCATAATAAATGAGAATTGAGCCTATTATTAATCTTAAATCAATCAACTGTTGTTTCAACCAAAGTACTTGTGCCACACAACATCCTAAGGCAATATATTCAGCTTCAGCAGTAGATAGAGCGATGGAATTTTGTTTTCTACTGGACCTAGAGACTAAAGATTTTCTAATAATTTGACATATTCCAAAAGTACTATTTCTATCAACCCTACAACCTGCAAAGTTTGAATCTGAATATCCAATTATTTCAATTATAAAGCAAAATATAGGATACCAAATTCCTAAGTTTTGAGTTCCCAAGAGATATCTCAAAATTCTTTTTACTATTGTCAAATGTAATTCTTTTAGATCTGATTAAAATCTAGCACACAAATAAATACTAAACATAATATTGGGTCTGCTAGCTGTCAAATAAAAAAAAAGATCCAATAATTCTTCTAAATTTCTTTTGATCGGTAGATTTTTCTTTTGGGTCCTTATCTAACTAAACTGAGGAACCATAGGTGTACTAAAAGGTTTAGCATTATCCATTTCATACTTTTGAGGATATCCTTAACAAACTTCGACTGACTAAGAAATATATCCTCCTCAATTTACTTAATGCTAAAGCCTACAAAGTAATTCAAATCTTCCATTAGGCTCATCTAAAATTCACTACTCATTATTTTAGAAAATTTATCACTAAGAATTTATCACTAGATCAAAAGATGATGTCATAAACATAAATTTGTACATGAGTATATCTTCTCCTAATTTCTTAAAAAAGAGAGTTGTTTCCACACTTCCTTTTCAAAAGATCTCTCAAGTAGGAACATACTCAACCTCTCATAACAAGCCCTAGGTGCTTGTTTCAATCCGTACAATGCCTTTTTCAACTTAAACATATGATTTGGGTATTTTGAATTTTCAAAGCCTTGAGGTTGTTCAACATAAATATCTTCTTGGATTAACTCATTTAAAAAGGAACTTCAAACATCCATTTGATACATCTTAAATCCTCTAAAACAAGCAAATGCCGATAAAGCACTAATTTCTTCAAGTCTAACTACAGCGATAAAAGTAACCTCAATATCAATTCCTTTTATCTAATTATACCCCTTAGCCACCAATCTAGCCTTATTTTGTAATGTCTACTCCTAATTCATTCATTTTGTTCTTGAATATCCACTTAGTTCCAATTACACTTTGATCTTTTAGCCTTGCAAATAATTCCCAAATATTATTTCATACAAATTGATTCAATTTCTCTTGCATTGCCAAAATCTAAAACTCATCCGAAAGTGCTTGATTTGTATTTGTGGGTTCTATTATTGTAAAAGCTGAATGATTGACTTCTTTGCTCAGTCCTTGCCTAGTCTTAATACTCTCACTAGGTTCACCTATAATCAGTTTGTTTGGATGGTTTTTAGAAAATCTCAAATCTCTAGCAATCGGTTTTCTATCTCCAAATTTTCATCCAAATTTATTTTCTCAATCTTTTGAGAGTCAATTTCAATCTAATCTTCTTCAAAAATCTACTCTTCCAAAACACCAGATTCATCAAATACAACATGTGTGGTCTCCTCAACTACCAAAGTTCTTTTATTGATTACCCTATAAGATTTTTCAACACTAGAGTATCATAGAAATATTCCTTCATCTGATTTTGGATCAAATTTTTCTAAGGCTGATTTTCTATTGTTATGTATGAACACCTTACATCCAAAGACATACAAATATGACAAATTATGTGTTCTCCTTTTAAGTAAGTCATAGGGTGTTTTATTCAAACTCGATCTGATGTTCACCCTATTTAGAACATAACATGCCGTGCTAATCGCTTCAGCCTAAAAATATTTAGGAAGTGAATATTCTACCAATATGGCTCAATCGGCTTCTATTAATATTCTATTTTTCCTTTCGATTACCCCATTATACTGAGGGATTTTAGGTGCAAAAAAATTGTGATCAATCTCTTTTTCCTTACAAAAATGCTCAAATTTTTCATTTTCAAATTCACCTCCATGATCACTTTGAATTGTTAAGATCTCACATCCTAATTTCCTATGAATCCATGTCAAAAATTTTCTAAACTCCTCAAATGATTCACTCTTATGATTTAAGAATCTAACCTATGTGAATCTAGATAAATCATCCACAATCACAAATTCGTAAACCTTCCATCCTAGACTTACATTTCCAACAAGTCCAAAAAGATTCAAATGCAAAATCTCTAATGATTTACTGGTTCTAAGATCCTTATTGGACTGAAAAAAGGACTTCACCTATTTTTATAGTTGACAAGCATCACAAAGGTGGTCCTTCATAAAGTCTAGTTTTGGTATACCTCCTACTAAGTTATTTTGGGTAATCCTCTTAAGGTTTTCCATGCTAGAATGCCAAAGTCTCATATGCCAAAGTCATAACTCATCAGAAATTATTTTTAAATAAAAAGCAGTAGGAGTTTTGATATAATTTAAATCTAGCATATAAATATTGTTTACCCTCAAATCATACAAAACATCAATACCATTTAGGCTTAATATGCAGCTAGTAAGAAAAAATTTGACGTCGTATCTTTTATCACATAGATGGCTAATACTTAATAGATTATGTTTTAAGGCTTCTACAAGTAGTACATTCTCAATAAAAAAGTTCTTAAGATTTCCAATCATACTTGATCCAACCACCTTCCTTGTGGTGTTATCTGCTATTGTAACCCTGCCTCCACTTCTGGATTTCAACGATATAAATTGCTTAGTATTTCCAGTCATATTCCTTGAGCAACCGATGTCCAGGTACATATGCTCTCACGAGGCCTTGTGTGAGAGCGTGCCTGCAAAATCATCAAATGTTAGACTTGGGAACCCAAACAAGTTTGGGTTCTCCTTTTGGCAATTTTAAAACAGATGCACGTATGATATGTCTAGTTTATGCATCTTAGGTTTCCACACAAAATAAGTTTTCCTATCCAATGTAAGGTGTGTGAGATGTGTGCAATCATGCCACAACTAATTCATTTGATTCTAAGAAATGAATTTCTTATTCTTTTATAATTATTTTATCAATTCCTAGATTGTCAAAATTTTGGATACAAAATAGGATTAGTGAAATCTTAAAATCTTGGGTGTATCTTATTTTCTTCGAGAGCTTTTATTTTTAATTTAAGAAATGTATTCAAATCTTCCAACACATTATTAATATAATTCAACCTATATTCTTTACTCTCTGATTCATCCTTAAAATATTTAAATTCTTTTTCCAATTTTGTATAGGATGATTTTAAATTTTCTTTTGTCTTATTCAAATCATTGAACTCATTAAGAAATTTCATATAGTTGTTATCAATTAATGTGTGATATTTCCTAAGGATTTTATGTTCTCTCTGTAGTTCTTATAATTCTAGGTTAAAACTAGCATACATATTCTTTAGCTTCCTATATGCATCATTTATTTTTTCGGAGACTTCAAAAAGTTTAGAATAAGTTAAGTCACATACCTCTTCTTGATTGAACTGATCAAGATTATTGGCCATCAAGCACAGATTGGTGACTTCCTCTTCCTTTTCAGCCTCTAACGAGTCTGAATTTTAGTTCGCTCAGGAAGCTCTTTAGAATTTTATCTTGCCCTTCTTCATAGTTGGTTTCTCCTCTATCTTCTCCTTGCTAGGAGTGGCTTTAAGTTTTGGGTAGTCTGACTTAATGTGTCTAGGTTTCCTGCACTCATAGCAAATCACATCATAAGAAACCTAAACATTCCTATTGAACTTACCTCGGTTCCATTGTTGCCGTCTCTTTTGCTTCCTCTTCAGAAAGCTTTTGAAATGTCTAGTCATCAACGTAATGTCGTCCTCATCCTCAAGTTGTGATAGATCACTCTCCGACTCCTCCACTTTCAGTAAAATATTCTTCTCTTTTCGTGGCTCTCCTACATCAATCTTTTGTTGACTCACTTCTTACTTATAAGCAATTAGTGATCTAAGAAAATTATCAATAGAGTAAATATTTAAGTCCTTAGAATCTATAATTTTAGTTATCTTAGCATTATAAGTAGTAGGCAAACAACGAAGTATCTTATTAACCATTTTAACGTTCGTTTGTTCCCTACCCAGTGCATGTAAAAAAGTGACTATTTGTGTGAATCTTGTATACATGTCAGAAATGGATTTAGTAGGTTTCATGCAAAAAAATTCATAGTCATGCAACAAGATATTAAGTATCAATTATTTAACTTTATTAGTCCCTTCATATGTTATATAAAGTCTATCCCATATATCCTTTCCACTTTTGCAAGTGGAGACCCACATATAATCTTCTGATTTAAGAGCACAAAAGAAACTGCTCAAACATTTTGCATTTAGTTGTGCTAGCTCACATTGCTCTACTGTCTAATCAGCAAAGGGAATTTCAACTCTAACTCCATCAACTAATCTAGATGTTTTTATATATCCTTCCTGAACTAAGATCCACATATGATAGTCTAATGATTATAAAAATGTTGACATGCGTGTTTTCCAAAAATTAAAAGGAATATTATCAAACAAGGGAGGTCTAGTGATAGAATAACATTTTAGTGTGTTTCAGTTTCCAAATGTAGCCATGGCCGTTAATCAAAAAGTAGTCTAAACTTATAGTTTTGAAACAAAGCTCTGATATCACTTATTGAAACTTATTAAATATGAGTTAGGTTGTTAGACCTAAGCTTATGTTATAAAGGCTTACCAAGTGGGAGGGGGTGTGAATTGGTATTTTAAAATTTTTGCCACATATTGGAATTTTAAAAGTTAGAAACCAATGAATTCTTTGTAGCAAGTTAAAAAAAAAAAACTATTTTTCAACCATGAAAAATAAAAAGACAAAAAAAAAGTAGCAGAAAGTAAAAAGATACAAGATTTATAGTGGTTCGGTCAAACACGACCTATATCCACTTCATGAAGTCTCCAACTTTAGGTTTTGCACTATTACCACAAGTGTCACTACTTTTGCCCCCACAGCAAGATAGAGAAGCCTTCACAAAAACTCTCTTCCACCACTACTCGGTGCGGCAGAGAACCATCGTCTTTTTACACCCTCCAAGTGTAGGCAGGGAACCTCCCACTGTTCACACTATCCAAGTGTAGGTAGAGAACCTTGGGCTATTCATACTCCGAGAGTGTCGGCAAAGAACCGGATCTTCTTGAAAGATCTTCTCACAAGAAATCTTGAAGGACAAGAGAAAAGAGTGAAGAAATCACAAATTACACACTGAGATCCTTACCTTTGAGTAACCAAGTGAACCCTTCACGCTCAAATAGTAAGAAATCTCCTTCAACCACTCTCTCCTCACTCTCTCCTTCAAATTCCCTTTATTATCCACGAAGACCAAATGACAAAAAAGATTTTATGACAGTCTAAAGTGTACCTTTTATAGAAAAGACATGAAAAACCGTCCAACATTTATAATTTTCAATTTTTAAATATTCACAATTGCCTCGTACGATCAAATATCGTACGTACAAATAGTATAAACTATTGTGTATGAACTCAATATACATTGGTATGAACTGCCTTCGTACCTAATCATCATCCCGTATAAATAGGGTTCAACCCGTACGAACAGTTATTCCCAAAGTTTGTTGGTACAAAAATGCAGGAAGGACTTCAAGTTTATAGAACAGAGAAGATCGTATTGGATGAACGATAAATATCGTCTGGATGAATAATTCATTTGACAAAAATAGAGCCGATCGTCCTGGGACGCATGATAAATGTCGTCTGGATGAATAGTTCATTTGGAAAAAATAGAGCTAATCGTCCTGGGATGAACAATAAATATTATCTAGATGAATAGTTCATTTGGCAAAAATAGAGCCGTTTATCCTGGGACAAAATATAAATATCATCTGGATGAACAGTTCTTTTGGTAAAAATAGAACTAATCATCCTGTTACGAATGATAAATATCGTTTGGATGATCTGTACTTAGAAAAATATTTTTGCCAATTTTGTTCTTTCCATTGCTCATTCGGGAAAAGCAACTACCAGATCTTCCAATATGAATGGGTATCATACAATACGATCAATTAAAAATATGTGAATTTGAAAACTCTCCCCCGGTGTGTGTGGTAGGTTACTCAATTACAATCACACTCTCAGACTCAATAAAAATAAAAAAAAGACTCTAATTTACAATACACTCGAAGCTAATCTTGAATTGAAGACATCAATAATACAGAGTACGATTTTCCTGAAATGGTAGTACACACAAGAGCAAAAATAATTCTTCCAAAATGTGTTAGGAGAAAATAATAATCAAAACAATAATATTTGGAATCATAAAAAACATACAAGTTGCAAGAATGTAAAATATGCAAAGCTAAGTAGAAACTCTTTCAAGAGGCAGAGCACCCGATTTTCTTGAAAGATCTTCTCACGAACAACTAGAAATACTAGACGAAGAGTAATAACGAAAATCATAAAGAAATCCATACCTTTAAGTAACCTTACGAACCCTTTACACTCCACTTGCATGAAATTTCTCTCAAACACTCTCTCACACTCTCTCTTTCATTTTCCCTTGAAACATCATGAAGATAAGACATTTTCATGTCAGTTTTAGTGGACCTTTTATAACAAAGACACAAAAAATAGTCCAGAAAATTGAAGTTTTCAAGTTTGAGCATACATAATTATACAGTACAATCATATATTCCTACGTATAAACAGTTAAAAAATTGTTGTGTATGAATTTGTTGTGAATCGGTACAAAATAATTTGTACACGATCATCTTCCCGTACTCCAAGTTTGTACGGTATGAACAGTTAGAAATTTTTTCATCTTCGTCGGGATGAAGAGGCACCCCACAATTTTGTACCCTGTATGGTGTACGTACAATGTCGACATCGTACGGTATGATTAGTTATGAAATTCTCAAGTTTTTTGGGATGAAAAGGGGCCCATCCAATTCATACCCTAGACGACGTGCGTATGATGGCGACATCGTATGGTACAAACCATTTAGAAACTTTTTAAGTTCATTTGGATAAAAGTTTGGACAAAAACGTCCCATTAAATTTGTACTCTAGAAGGTATGTACAAATGGTATTTCATACAATACGATCTATACTTAAAGAAAATTTCTACTTTTTATTCATTTGATTGCTCGTAGGGAAAATGACTGAACAAATCATCCTGTACGAAATGACCTTGTACATTACGATTAGTTTTAAAAAATTACAAATTTTATCTCCCCCGATGTGCATGTGTATATTTACTCAATTACCTTCACACTCTCTCATACTCAAAACAACAAAACAATGCATCAAAAATATGTTAGGCAAAATAATATTTTAAGTAATAATATTTGGAATCAATAAAAACATGTTGTAAGAATATCAACAATCAATAACTAAGTTGCAACTATCCTAACAAAATAAACTACAATGAAATCATAATCTAAATGCCTAGTAAAACTATTCATATATATATATATATATATATCATAT
>NW_021318876.1:2636572-2655030 GCF_001605985.2 Dendrobium catenatum
CAAAAGTCTATTAATCTTATTCATCAAAGAATTCATAAAAATGATAAAATCATCTGTAAAGCATTAGAGAGATATATAAAAATAACCTAAAGTTCTATAATATAATCTAGGATACTTCTCAAAAAGATAGGTAAGACCTCTAGAAAGGTACTCAACTGCAATAATGAAGAGGGTAGGAGAAATAGGATCACCCTATCTAAACCCATGAGAGGCTTTAAAAAAACCATTGCTCTTACCATTAACAATGATTGAAAACTATGGACCTTCAATGCAATGTTTAATAAGGTTGATAAAACATAAACCAAAGAAAAATAACTTCAAAATATTGTGATGGAAATTCCAATCCATGTTTTGGCAATATCAAGTTTCAAAATCATATAACCACCTCTAACCTAGACATCAAGATCATGATAAAATTCTTGAGCCAAAATGATATTTCAGCAATAACACACCCTTTAATAAAACCCATTTGAAATGGGAAGATAAGTTTAGGGAAAAAACATTTTTAAATTTTTTGTCAGAATTTTAGAAAGCAATTTATAAAAAAAAAAATTACACATACTAATAGGTTTTAAGTTATTCCAAGTACTAACAAAGTTATTCTTGGGAATAAACACAATAGAAGTATATGTAAATAACTTACGAATTGGTTTACCAGAAAAAAAAATCAATAAAATAAGAAAAGAGATCATTACTAATAATAAAAAAAGATTTCTGAAAAAACTTTGTTGTGAAACCATCTGGCCCAGCAACCAAGTCACCATTCATGCTAGAAACAACCTCTTTAAACTCCTCAATAGAAGGGGCTTTTGATATGAAGACATTATCATCATGAGAAATAAGGTTAGGAATGATAGAATGATTGTTAATAATATAAGGAAAAAAAAGGTTTATTAAGGTGATTATGAAAACGTTGAACAACTAAATTAGCAATTTCAACACCACCCTTAATGACAAAGCCATCCACATGATTAATTTTATTAATATAATTAATAGCATGTTTTCTCTTAAACAAAGCATGAAAAATTTAGTAATATTATGACCTTCAACCAGATATTTAATAGCAGCTTTTTTCTTCAAAAACTAATCCTCCTGAGCTTGTAATTTGTAAAGGCAATCTTTAGCCTCTCTCAATAAACAAAAATTAGCTTCAAAAAGCACAACCTATCACTGAGTCTCGCAAGAATTCACCTTATCTTCTGATATTAACTTGTTCGACAAATGTTTCTTAAAATTAACATGATTCCATAATTTTAGAACTTTCTTAAGCCTTTTTAGCTTAAACCATAATCTCTCATGCTAAAAATAGAATAATCGGGATGCAAAGGAGCATGCTAATTATCCTTAAAAAAGCCAATTAAAGAATCATGAAGCAACCACATGTTTTGAAATATAAATTGAGAAGATAAATTTGAAGATCTTGTCTTAATTTTAATAAGAATATCATAATGGTCAGAGAGGGTCCTGCTCAGATACTCAACATTAGTAGAGTCAAAAAAATTAAGCCAGCAATCATTAAATATCACCCTATCTAACCTTTGCCATAAATGCCCACGATTCCAAGTGAAATTATTACAAAAAAAACAAAATTAATTAAGTTACAATCCATAATCATGCTATTAAACTCTTCCATATATTGATATATAGGGAGCGAGACCCCAATGTGTTTAGACGGGTTAAATATAGTATTAAAATCCCCTCCAACAAGCCAAGGTAAGTTACAAATACAATGAAATTGAAGGATTTCTTCCCATAACAACTTTGTGGTATAATGGAAGAATCATTATAAACAAAAAAGGCACAACAATGAAAGTTAGAAGTTTCAATATTACAATGCATAACTTGAGTAAAGTCACCAATAAATTCTATCCAAACAAAATCTCTCAAAAAAATCCAAATTTTATTAGACACATTCGACATAGCATATTTAAAACCAAAAAGCTTAGCAGTACCAAGTAGCTTATCAGAAGAAATAAGAGGTTCAAGCAAAACTATAATCAACACATTATAAATACGGTATAAGTTTTTAACTCGTAACTTAGTAGAAGAACACCCATGCCCCTAAAAATCTAAATAATAGCATTAAACATTAAAAACATAAGGTTCATAAGAAGTATGCGAACAGGTATTTCTGGGAGGTTGTGAAATGAAGTTCCTTTGCTTTTTACCTCACTTAGTACCACCCTTGGTAAAACTAGTATCATTATCATCTCTAGAAAAACATTTAGCCAACATATCCATATCCTTTGTGTCAGTAAAATCATCACAATGATATTGATCATTCAAATGAAACTTATTTTCATTAATCATGCTTAACTTCACCATCAAGGTAGTCATTTCACCTTCCTCATAGAAAAGACCATCTTCCACAATTGATTTACCCTTGCCAACATATCCTTCAAGCAGAACATCTTATCCTTCTTCCTGAGCAACAATAATATATTAATTAGTAACCATATTAGTAAAAATAGTCTTAACCATCTTTGAATCTATATATGTTAAGTTATTATTCGTAACATATTGATTAATATCTGAATCTGTAATTATATTTTGATTAATATTACTATCCGGTCTTTGCTCTTCAACATCTTGACTCTCAATATACAAGGAAGAGGAAGAAGATTATTCCTGATTACAATTAGGTTCAGAAATAGGAAGTTCTACATGAATTAAAGCAAATTGTATAGATTTGTCAACAACATCCTGCTCCTTAACAGCAAGACCGTCAATCACTTGAGGAATAATATTCCAGAAGTATCCTGCAAATTAGAAATATTTCCCTCAACCATTAATTAGGGACCACATTATCAACCTCAACCGAATGACCATCATTTACATGCATAACTTTGGTTGAAAGGAACCAAAAGTTTAAGGTTAACAAAAAAATTCAAATCACATATAAATTTGGACGACAAAGAACAAACTTCCCAACTAAAGTTAGAGCGAAAGGTGCAGTAAGCTGCGATACCACATAATCAACAAACATTAGGGCAGGATAACCCTTGAAGGAATTATGCACAAAATAAATCTTAGCATAAGATAAAGATGAACCAACCAAAATAACTTTAAAAGTACATGTTTTTTAGTATTTAAAGCACAATTCATAATAGATAAAGTAGAGGAAGTATTATTTAGAGAAGTAGAGTCATTTAACCCTTGTTTTTCCCAATTTTCACCAGCAATCGATGAAGAAATCAACGTAGTAATAATTTCAAGCTATATAGTAGGAGAAATCTCCAAAGTTGGCGGGTCCGTTAGAAGAGGGGTCGGGTCACTCTGAATAAGTAAATAAACATCAACCACAGTTATTAGCTCATCACCAAACTTAGAATTATTTCCTACAATCTTAGTAAGATGCAAATTATCATTCTCAGCTATATCATCTTTCTATTGAGATTGTTTGGACACTAATATTTCTTTTCTAAAGTGGGGATGTAACCTAAAATATTCATTAAATCCATGGCCATGCATTTTACAGTGAGAATATAAAATCGGTAAATTCTCAATTTCCTCTTTTTGAAAATACCTATTTAGCTCTGAACCTAACCACACCTCTCCCGGGTGCTTCTTTGAAACATCAAGTTCCACAAGAACCTGAGCTATAGATGGGCGAGTTATAGAAGCAGTGGCCTGATCAATTTGTAGCTAACCACACCTCTCCCGGGTGCGTCTTCCAAAAATTGAAGCAAGGACAATAAGAATTTGCGAGTTGAAAAAGTGCTATATCAAATTAGGAAAAGAAAGCAAAACTGGTGCAATGGGCAATTCTTCCCTCACATCAAAGTTTTGCGTCCACTTGAGAAGACACATTTAGTACCCTTGTATATAATATGATCTACACGCAAAAATACGACTATAATCTATATCATTCATCAATTGAATAGCAACATGCCGTGGATCCAACAAACCAACATGAAACTCTCCAGACAATTTCAAGCTAACGAAAAACTTATGGATAACATCCAAATTTGGGTGTCGCAACAAAAATTTACCAATAAGGGTTAGGGAAAAAGGAGCAGCTAATTGTGACCCAACCGTTTTCACTGTATGGCATTATTCTAAAGTTATTTATTTATTTATATGTGGCATTATTCTAAAGTTAGCCATCAACATTTATGATAAATTGTCCTCCATGTAATTTGGAAGGAAAAAAAATCATATAAGCTTCATATGGACTGACCAAATTCGGGTTGTAAATTAATGGCTCTCAATCAATATATTTCTAGTTCATATACAAAGCCACCAAAAAATTATAGAACATGTTACAAATTTTTCCATATGTTATAAAACCAAAAATTATATCAAGTTCAAATTTCAAAAATAGTTTCTTTTTTATTTGGCTTTTATTGTCTATAAGTAAGCTTCATATGGACTTACCAAGAGTTAGGTTTAGGAGTTTTTTAATCTTTTTATGCTAGGTTGTTATAGCAAGGACACAATGATTAGCATGTTTAAAACGTGTGATGTAGTGCATGAAAATTGTCTTTTTATTCATCTTTGTACATAACATATCATATGATGTCATTATTCTCCAATAATTTTTGAAAATTGTATAAATTAATTTGTTATGCATGCAAACTCATAAAAGAAATTACTAGAAACTATGATTATTATTAGATGCTATACAAACTTTTATAATGATCACCAATATTTCTTTGATTATTTATATTTGCTTACCCATGGAAGATCCAATCATGAGATGAATTTGGTTAAAAGCTGAAAGAGTCTTATAAGAGGGAGAAAATTAAATTAGCTAAGTCAGGATTTTCCAGTCTCTTGAATAGTATGCCTTCTATCCTTGCTTGAACATAACCAAATTAAGTCACATCCTAAAACAATTCATTCATCATCCTCTCCATGAAAAATATTAAGCTTCTAATACTACTAACAAGTTCTGACAGAGATGGTGTGTGTCTTGATATGTTAACTAACCAAACATGGGATTTAAAAGAAAATATTAAAATTCATCGCTAAACTACTCAGGACTTACAAAAGATAGCTCAACATTTTGTATTAGTTTTAAAACATAGTTATAGAACTATCTTCATATTATAAATTAATATGAGAAATTTGCCTTTTTCTCTTTTAAAAAAAGTAGTCAATAACTTTTTTACTTATCCCAATCTGGAAAATATTTATTATAAAAAAAACTCTCATCATAAAGATGCTTGAAAAAAGGCTTTAAAGTTATATAGCATCATCATCAAGTGACAAATGAATTACATTATGATGAGACTTTTTACAAAGCATTCCTTACATACTATGTAAAAATTCCATTTCATCAGATCTATAATTTAATAGAATTATTAGAGATGGATTAAATTAAGTGGGGTAGAGTCATAAATTTTTTTTAGGGGAAACCCACGGAGGGGCCAACGCGTTGATATAAATTCAAAAATAAAAGGTCCTTAAAGGAACCTCGAGCTCTTCTACTGCTCAAAAGAGCTACAATCAAAATGATAAAAAAACCTAAAAACTCAAGGTCCCTCCTACGACAAAATATAATAACACCTAGATACAATCTATGATGCACAAGGAGCACCCAAAAAATAAAGAAGCAACAAATTTAAACTTTCAGCACAAGCTCCCTGATCACAAATTGAGTAAAGCAATGACCTATACAAAAATGATCCTGCAAAACAAAGAAAAAACAATAACAACAATAGCAGAAAAAAAAAGCCAACATGAATAGAAAAGAGAGTAACTCCAAAGAATCGTGATATTAGGAGAAAAGGTAATTTTAGTTTTCTCACAATAACAGGACTTCCTCCAAGAAGCCAAAGACATCAAAAACTTCCAACTAAGCAGCCACGAGTAAAAGGTGGACATGAACAACCAGTTAACATTACAGCTTGAACACCACCACCAATCAGAATAATTAAAACTAGGGTTAAGTGAAGTTAATAAAAATAGACTGAAGCAAGAAACCACCAAAACATTACAAACCCCTTCACTGCCAGAGGGAATAATGCTAGAATAACTCCAGTAGGAATAAGGCACATTAATATCACAAGATAAAATCTGAAGCCGCACCTTCAAGCCCATGGAACCCATCAAGCAGGACCCCCCAGCAGTCCAGGTAAAACCAATAACCACCACCCCATGAAAGCATAGTACATATCATAACAACCAAAAAGCCCAACCAGTATAACCCAGTACCCAAAAATCTAGCACATAGAACTCAAAACATATAGAAGAAACCACCAAAAAATAAATAAACTAAACCAAATATTCAGGTCAGATTGATAAAACCAAATGTGTAGCCAATAACCAGTCACAAAAAACCAATACAAACATGTAATACCAGCAGTGCTCGGGCAAGAAGAGCTCAAGTAAGAATGACACACGCCACCATTTTAGAGTAAAACCTGATGCCGCTCCATCTAACCCCACAGCCCTAGCACCCATTAAGTACCATCCCAGCAAGAAAAACTAAAAAACACCACCCAAAGAAGTAGCCACCACCACCAGAAAGCCACCTCCCTCACCACACCATAGGACTACAAAGCACGATCAACCCAAAAAAATAGCACAACCAATAGCCCAAACCAACAAAGCTCCATAACAAAAAGAAAATGATTAATCAACAATAAACCAACAAAACTCCAAGCAACAACCCAAAGGTGATCCAGCAGAACCAAGCCCACCCTCAGCCCAGGAAAAAACCACACCCAGAAAGCAAAGGAGCTTAGACTCCCAAAGCCAACTATGTTCTACCCAACCAGAACTAAGGGGAGGAGAGCAAAAAACAGGCTCACCATCACAAGAAGGTTGCAATCATTTCTCAACCCAAAAAATACCACCGCACAACAAGAAAAGAAGCACATCACCCCAAAATATGAAGCCACCCACCTCTAGACACCAAACTAGTAGATGGTTAATAAAATAAAACCACCCAACCAAACTTGAAACCACAGTAAAATAAGAAACCCAAAATAAAAATAAATAAAATCTAAAATAGGGGTATGAAATTTTGTCCAATCTTAGGAGTCCTTTAAGCGGCACAGATGCATTGACTTCCATAATGTCATTGAAGCAATCAGACCCAGCACCAAAACGAGCTAACCACCTTGCACAAGCATTGGCTTCCTTTTTTTTTTTTTTTGATGGAATGCATGAAACAATTTAGTTAAGGATAAAAAAGATATAATCAACTAAGTGATTTATACACAATCACTGTGCTCCTTGAATAATGTAATAAAGCAAGGATGGACCTTATTACTACTTAAATCATCCCAAAAGAAATCTAAAGAACAAGCATAGTTAGCACAAAAATCAGCTAACTTATTACATTTTCTATCAACAAAATTAAATTAAACTTGATTGAATTTCGAGAGAAAAGAAAAATCCTGTATGTTTGGGCCTCCATCTTTGACCGGCACCTTATTAATGATATTTTGAACCAAATCAATAATATTCTTATTAGCCCCCTCAATGATAATTCCTTTATAATCATACTTCCATTCATGGATGAACCTCTTTTTTGATAAGATTGCAAGAAGTTCCAATTGAGATGAATCCCAATGCAAAAAATTCATCCCAAAGGCACATAAAAATCTCCCTGTTTGATCTCTGAATACACCTCCAACACCTGCATTGTAATTACTTCCTAAAGAAGCATCAATGTTGAGTTTAATCCATTCGGGGGGAGTAGGATACCAATGAGAATATTGCTGTGAATGCTTGTTGGTTTCCCAGTAACCCGAACTTCTTTTGAAAGAAGCTTCAGCCATGCTAATTGCATTTGCAGCAATGAATGTGAAGTTGTCTTCCTTTCCACCATGCACTACATTGTTTCTATTATTCTAGTTTAAAAATACCACAGAGCAATAGACATTTCCAATTAAAGGTTCTAATTTTGCCAATAGATTTAAACCCAAAAAATAGTCTTGGATAGAATTAAAAGTCGGGATTAAGAAGCCTCAACCCTTGAGAATGTTGAAAACTTGCAACAGCTTAACATAGTTTACCTCAATGTGACTAGCATTTTCCTCCACCATGCAACCTCTAAGAAATACATTATTCCTAGACAGATTTCTATACATCAAAAATTCATTTGAAGGAATTGCATTGATAGATAGTCACCACCAAAATAAGTTTACTTGAGGCCTAAGCTACAAATTTCTTCTCCAGTGCCAATGTGGATCTTCAACTCCATTATCTTAAGATTTCATAAAAATTACAGTAGAAAGAGATTTACCATAATATTTATATTTGAGTTCCAACTGATCCTCATTTAAATCAGAAAAAATAGGGACCTTCTTTATAGTTTCCATCAGATAAAGACCAAAAAATTGCTGCAATTTAAGTACTTTTCATTCTCCTTCTTCAATAAAATAATCCAGAGATTGCATATCATGTTCCATATTAGCTACAAAAGTTGGCCATTTAGAAATGGATTTGTCAAAAATCTAAATATCTTCCATGATATTAATATCGCTTCCTGTAGAAACTTTCCACCTTAAAATTTCCTGAAGAGAATAAAGCCCTTTTAAAATAATTTTAACATTAGGAGAACTATATCTTTTTAGGTGAAAAATCCATAACTGATTGCCGTATTTAGCAAAAAATAGTCTATTGAAGAATAAAGAAGATCTGGAGATGAGGTTATAGCAAATTGAGCCCAAAGAGGACCAACTATAGATACCATGGATTGGATTCCTTGACCTCCTATTCTATTCAGATTGCAAAGAACTTCCCACAAAACATAATGTAAACCTTTACTCGCATCATGTTTATTCCAGAAAAAATTCCTACACATTCTATCCAATTCCTTTAGCACCCCCACCGGAACTAAAGAATGTGTAATATGATAAATAGGGAAAGAAGAAATAATGGATTTAACAAGAAGCAACTTCCCAACAAATGAAATATAACGATTACCCCAAACATTCAAATACTTGTTGGCCTTTTCCAACAAATTATAGAAATCCGCCACTGCCATTCTCCTCAATACAATATTGATGCTGAGGTACTTAAATTCTTTCACCATTTTGGACCCAAGGATTTTAGCTAAACAGTAATCCTCCAAGATTTTGTTTTCTTTCTTTACACTTTTACCATTGGCTTCTAGGAACAAGACAATACCATCGGCATTATAATAAATGAGAAATTTTCTCTGCGTTTGGATCCACTTTGATACCTAATCCCTTCCCTCTCTGGGCAACAACATCAGACAAAAGTTGAGAACATAAGATAAAAAGATAGGGAGATAAGGGGCAACCTTGTATAAACCCACTCCTAGACTTGATCCAACTTGAATTACTCCCATTACTTATTATAGAAAAATTGGTGTCTGTAACACATTGAAGGAGGTAGTTAGCAAACTTATCTGGAAAGCCCAAATTCTTCAAAACTTGATTAAGGGTAGACCACCCCATGCTATCATATGCTTGCTCCATATCTATTTTGATTGCCATAAGCCCTTTCTTGGATTTAGAAAATCTAAATTTGTTACATACTTCTTGGGCTAATAGAATATGGTCTGAGCTAGAACGAACTTTAACAAATGCTGCCTATTCCTCAAATATTAGCTTAGGAATAAATTCCATCATCCTATTCAGTAACATCTTAGATACCAACTTATAGATAGACAAAAAAAGACTTCTAGGCCTAAAGTTAGGGGGATTTACCATATTCTAAATTTCAAGGATGAGAACTACCAAGGTCTCCATCCAACTTGGACTCATAAACCCCATCTCAAAAAATGAATAAATAGCCTTCCAGACATCACCTTTAATAATATGCCAATAAGATTTAATGAAAGAATAAGAGATCCCGTCGATACCTGGAGAAATGTTGGATTCAAGCTGATCAACCACCCTGTCCAGCTCCTCTTCCCTGAAATCTTTTAATAAAATACCTATGTCCAATTCATTCAGCTCATTTGAAGGGCTAGGCCAACCCAACAAACTGTAATTCTTCTCTTCCCATTTGTTTTTAAAATAATTAAAAAAGACTTCTTCAATCAATTTTGGGTCCTCAATCAATTTCCCATCACCATCTTTAACTTGATGAGTCCAATTTGAATTGTGCTTACCAGATGCTTAAACTTGGAAAAACTTAGAGTTGGTATCCCAATCAACTAATCACTTAGTCTTTGCTCTTTGTTTCCACCATGTATTAAGAAGAGCTAGAGTGATATTAATCTCATGAAACTTTGATTTCAGCAATAGGATTTTATCCTCAGACAACCCGCCTACCTCTGCTTCTTAAGTTTGTAAATTCAATATTTCTTTTTCAAACATTCCTTCAATGTCATCAGATTTTGATGTTTATATTTACTCCAAAAATAAAGAGCTTTTAAAGCTCTCTTAAACTTCTTATTCAAAGAGTTAATAGCATCCCCTCTCATATCCTCTTCTAGGATTTAGCAACTGTGCTAGTTGATGCAGGATAAGAGGACCAAACTTCTTCATAAGAATTCTGCTTCTTCGAACAATAGGGGATAGCAATTTGATTAGAATGGGATAGTGGTATGAAGCTACATGTGGGAGGTGCAGAATAGCCGGCTTTTGAATAGCTTCTAATGCTAGTGTGTTCAAAATGAATCTATCTAACCTTTCCAGTATCCGAGCTCCACCTTTCTTGTTATTACACCAAGTGAATATTGGACCAATGAATGTCATTTCATGAATATCACAAGAACTCAAAAAATTGCTCATATCTTGGGTACCTTGAGAAAGAATAAATTTTTTCCCTCCTTTCTTTTCTCTTGAGACATTAAATAATTGAAATCACCTCCTATAATAGTGGGCAAATTAATGTTTGAAATCCCTTCAAGTGTGTTCCATAAGCTTCTTCTTTTGTATGAATCATTATTACCATAAATTGAAGCAATGAGCTGTACCCCTTTATTCAAAATACTCAATTCTCCCATAGTTACCTGAGAAGAGGTTTCTAAAATAGAAAATGAAGCAAATTCCTTTCTCCAACAAACCATTATTCTTCCGTATAATTCTTCCGCAGGAAGTAAAAAAAATCCCCAAACTTACCAATGAACTTGTCACATTCGTTTATGTCAAAAGAAGAGATCTTGGTCTCTAAAAGACCAACAAAAATCAAATCATGCTCTTTCACACACTCCTTGAAGTAGTGGGAGGCTTCCTTCTTCCTAGCCCCCCTACAATTAAAAAATATTATGGGAGACATTATTGATAAGAATAGGGATTGCTCCCTTTCCTACCTTTAACAAGCCCACCACCGTTCCTTCCAGGAGATATAATCTTATCCTTTCCCAAGGATTTAAGTTTTTTTGAAGTTTGAAATCAGATTTTTGATAGGGAATACTTGAGTTTGCAAGTAATCCAGTAGGACTTACTTGAGTTCGCAAGCAAACCTGCCCACCTTTACCATTTGAATTAGAAGAAGAATCATCCTTATCTGTATTATTATCCTGAGAGCTATTGAGAACAAGTTCCTCTTTATCATTGAAATCTTTGACTATTTCAGTTCCTTCTCCGCTCATAACAGGAATTGAATTTTTAATCTCCATCTTATCCACTGATTTAGTAGGAGGGCCCATCTCGTTTATTGGTATTATCCTTGCTATGGAATCAAGGTTTCCCTTAACAATTTCTCCTTCTTCAGCCATCACCGCATCCCCCTTGTTTTCTTCTAGATTTTCAGCCAACTTATCATGAACAAAGGGCTTAACTAAAGCTGCCTTTAGAGAAGGTTCCAGATTAATAATTTCCTTCTTCTTTTTGACTTCCTATGCTTCTTTAGAAAAACCACGAATAGGTTTTTTATTTTTTTTATAATTTACATGAACCCATGGTCCATATGTACCATCCTTCTCAACCTCTGGATTATTTTTTCCCTGAATTTGAAATTCCTACCTCTGTACATTAGCACCAAACAGATTAGTTTCCACCTTTTTCTTCTTAAAATCTTTAATAACATGACCAATCAAACCCCAATTAAAACATAGAGTAGAAATTCTTTCATATTCCACCTTCTGAAAGAACCTACCTGATAAACTTTCCACCCAAACCCCCACAGGAAGAGTTTGGTCCATCTTCACCCGAATACAAACTCTTGCAAATTCCCTCCTTCCCCATTGAAACATGTTACCATCTAACATCAATGGAGTTCCAACCATGGAAGCTATTCTCACCACATTCACCACATCCCGACATTGCAATGGCAAATGGGACCACATTCCTATGTTTGAAGACTTTAAAGCTTGCTTGGACAGGTTACGGAGCTATGCTAGTATGAACTTTATAATTGCTAATATCTATTATGCATCTACATTCCTGGTTTGGAAAAGTAGATGTAAGCTGATTCATGGAGGTGGTTATGATACAGACAATGTTATAACAGCTAACTCTGTTTCTATGGCTATAGTGAGCAACTTTATTAATCTTTCCTCGGACAACTAGGATGTCAACCAGCGAAAGCTGTCTATTTCTTGGCATCCTCCTCCACCTGGGTGGATGAAGATCAATATTGATGCTTCACTTAAAAGTAATAACATGTTTGGAATTGGAGGCATGGTTAGGGATGATAAAGGAAGATTTTTGTTAGCATTTGGAGCCCAATACTTGCATTGGGACATAGCTCAGGTTGAGTTGAAGGCTGAGTATTATTTATAGAATATTGTGCAAGATTGGATGTGTGAAGCTCAAGGTGTTATTATAGAAGGTGAAAACTTTAATATTATAAAACTTCTTCAATTAGATTTAAAGAATTGGAAGAATAATGGAAGAATTGTACAGAATTTGGGTTTTTAACAAGATTTCAACCAAGTTTTATTTTTTTCCTATACTAGAGATTATAAGAAATTAGCGGATGTTTATGCTAATTTGGCTTTAGAAAAGTCTTTTATTTGGTATGATCTTAGTGATGTAGAGATTCCTCTTTCATTCCTGTTTTTCTTCATGGAGGAATGTGATTATTTAGGTTCTATTTAAGTAGGTTGTAATAAGGTTTCTATTTTGTTTTTAATGCATAATAGCATTTCTCTTCAGAAAAAAGTGACAAAAGAACATATTATAAAGAACTGGCGGATGGTGCACTATTAGTTAGCTGAAAAAAGTATAAACTTATAAGGTAGTGAATTTGCATTAAAAGAATAGCTAACTCAAAATTATAATAATCTAAAAGATAGACATAATATAATGCGTTACAAAACAAAGTGAAGAGGGCCAGGGCTAATTAAATTATCAACTAGTATAATTCTATGAATTGGCATTTTAATTGAATGAATCTTAGAAGAAAATATCCAAGCTAGCCTTGAAAAATTATTACAAAAGAAATCAGCCAACATAACGAAACACAATGTTATAAAAATTTGCTCTTGACAGAGGCCCTATTGAAAATAAATAATAATAAGATTTCTTCCTTCTACTACTTTATATGAATGTGCTTATACAATTAATAGAGGAATGAGTCAAAAGACTTTTTAGTATTACGACAGTTGGCAAGTAATAATGATTAATCATAATTAAGAAGTGATAAATCAATAATCAAATCATTTTCCCCAAATTACACATTCCTCTATAACAAATGTTTAATACAAAAGAATTGACCATTTCAACATAAAAGAAATCTATTATTATTAATTTTTTAAATCAACTAAAATAAAAATAAGATCCATTTTTCAATTCAAGTTATAACATACAATCCCATCCTCTCATCAGCTCCTGTTTTGTAAAAGGCAAATCAATATCAAAATGACAACAACGTTTTTTGTTAGCTAAAAAAAATGATCATATTCATATGCAAAAATAGTAAACAAACAACTAAGCTTTACAGTAACGATTTGATTCCATTACAGCTATTATCTAAAGACAAAATGAAAATTATATTAAAAAATATGTAAAAAATAATAATACAAGAATAAAAAAATCATTAGAATCATAAATAGTGCAATTTCATAAATTAACCATGATGAAATCATAATCTAAATGCCTAATAAAGCTTTCCATAACTTTATAGAAAACGCCCCAAATAACAAGGAACTCATAATATAATCATAAATTTACATTAAAATTTAACAATAAGGTCTATAAATTTATTGTACGCTTCCAAGAATGTTACACAATATCATCACAAATAATGATTGTTTTGACATGCAAGACATATTTCTTAATTTTGATGTTACAATATGATGAAAAATTCTTAGAAGATAAGGATTTATGAATTAGCCAAACACAAAATGAGCATGTCATTTGTAAATTCAATGAAGGAAAAATTTATTATCAAATGATATTTTTCGAATGTTAATTGACACCTATAAATATAACAAATCTATACACATACAATTTCTAATGTTAGCCAACAACATTAAAGATAAATTGTCCTCCATAGAATTTGGAAAGAAAAAAAAATCATTTAAACTTCATATGTTGAAAATTAATAGCACTTTATCTTTATATCTCATGTTTATATTGAAAGTTCGTTAGGGATGTTAGGCCCTATGAACTAGTCCCGAGGCTAACCAAGAGGGGGGGGTGAATTGGTATTTTTTAAAAATCCTTTAAAACCATGAATAAATATCACAAACCAAAATTACCACGGAAAAATAAGTGCGGAAAATTAAAGTGCAGAAGCAGTAAAAGGACCACAAGGGTTTATAGTGGTTCGGCCAACTTGACCTACGTCCACTCCCCGGAGGCGCCCTCCGAGTATTGCACTACCAACGTGACTCTCCTTTAGCCCCCACAGCTAGGCGGAAAATCCCTTATAGAACACCTCCTTTTTGCCACACCCAACAAGACAGAGAACCCAACTCCTTTTACTTCCTCCTGAAGCAGGTAGAGAACCTCGATCGATCGTTGAAGCTTACCTCTCCCAACCCTTCCAAGGATAAGAGACTCTAGGGAAGAAAAAGTGGAACAATGCTTGGAGTAACCCTTGTGAACTCCCTCACAAGCTCCCCCTCACAAGATCCTCTCTATCTCTCTCTACCTCTCTCTCTCCTTTAGGTTTTCTCAGGTCAAGACAACAACCAAAGATCTCTTAAAAATGTTGAACAAGAGCTCTTAAATAGAAGAGATTCAAAGGAGCTCATTAATTATAAAATGCCGACTTTATCATCCAGGATAATAAATATATCGTCCTGTATGATCAGTTCAAATCATAGATGATAAGCCAGAACTTCACCCTAAAGATGATCTGAATGATTGAAAATTGGCTTGATTGTCCAGGCCGATCTCATTATCGTCCCGGCCGATTAGTTCAAATCAGAGAAAAATTGTTTAGAGTATCACCCTGAATTTGAGCTGGCCGATAGATATCGTCCAGGAGTAATAAAGAGTTTTTGAATAGACCGTCCAGGCCGATCCTACGATTGTCTAAGACGATGTGATCGTATCAATCATCCTAATTACTTACTTGATTCTTGGATCAATTAAGGCATATATGTGCAATATCGTCCAGGCTGATCTCATGATCGTCCCGGCAGATAACCAAAAATACAGAATACCTAAATTTATTATGTTGGCTATTTCTTTCTGTTTTGAGCATATCGTCCTGGCCGATACAAGTATCGTCCAGGCCGATCATTTAATTACGGCTGCCTTAACTAAGAACTCCTGATTAGAACTTCTGTTTTGAACTCAATCATCCAGGCCGATATAAATATCGTCCGGGACGATGTGAGTAAAAACACAAAATTCTAAATCTCTCAAGTGTGTGTGTGTGTAGGGTTACTTAACATCAGTCACTTCAAATATTTACAATTAACTAAAGAAAGGGAAAAAAGAAAATTACAGACAGACTCAAACCTAGTCTACCCAATCTTGAGTTAGCTCCATTTATCGTCTGATCTTTTGGTCCTGAAACATTAGTAGAGGAAGGCAGTCAAAGTGTTTGCTAACATGAAAATCACAATCCATGAAATCAAGTTTGTAACAATCTCCCCCTTTTTGATGATGGCAAACACTTTGATGTATATGACAGTGTAATTCAAAAGTTCGAGTAGGCAAGTTCAACAACAAGCAATCAATTAAATACAAATAAATGCAAGTACAAATAAATAAGTACAAACATAATCAACAAGTACAAACACATTACTCCCCCTTTTGACATCTCGAAAATGAGGAGGGAACTAAAAAGTAACTAAAGCAAAAAAAATACAAAAAAAGAAAAAAAACATAAGCAACTACAGAAAATAATATCTAAGACTAGAAGAATGTGGGGTCCCTGATCATCAGACGGAGGAGGTGGTGGTGGTAGCTGCTGAAAGTAACTAGTCAAGGAAGCAAACTGTGAGCCAAACCAGCAATGTTCTGGTTGTGTTGCTCTTGTTGGTGTGTAGCATAGGCATCAAAACGGGCTATATCCTCATCGTGCTGCTGCTGCTGGTGAACAACAAAAGTGTCGAATCAAGTCTCTCAATCGACCAAATCTCTCCACTAACTGATCAAACTATGAGTGCTGGCGGAGAGGAGCAGGTTCATGAACAGGATCAGGAGCATCCTCTTCCTCAGCCCCTGAGGTTCCCCATCCCCTGGGTGGAGACGAGTATTGTGAAGGGTATTGAAAGAGCTGTTCGAGTAGAAGAGAGTTGGGAGGTTGGGAGGAGCAGGATATTGAAGATTGTATTTGGTTTCAAGAATATCGGCTATGAGGTGTCCCAAAGCAAGGTTGGGTTTCCTCCTATGGCTTGGATCGTGAATAGTTGTTAAATGATCAATGTAATAAAAAATCAGGTCTGTAGCATTGAAATCTCTATGGGCCATGATGTAAAAAGTAGTCAAAAAAAGTAGAAGAGTGATGTGGACACGATCCTCAGCCTTTGGAAATATAGAAGTGCGAAGGACATGTTGGATTATCCTAGCATCTTTGACTAAAGAGCTAGTCTCCCCAACATGAAAGGGTGTGTTGGTATAGCAAAGGAAATGATTTGTCGAGGTCCAATCAAAATCAGGATAAAAAATAACGGTATGTAGCGTATCCCCGGTGGTGGATAGCTGCAACAGTTCAGCACAGTCCTGATATGTGATCTCGACCGGGCGTCGATTCACATAGGAGATCAGGGCTGTGTAAGCAGAGTTTATGAAAATGTTTATGAAGAATTCATGAAGAAGATCAGTATTAAAGGGAACATCGAGAGTAAGAATGAAACACAGAGAGGTGTGGGTAAAAAGGTCTAATACCGAATATTAGAGGTGGACAGGGTTGATGATTCTGGAGATAGTAATCCCACACTCTTTATATCGATGGTAAGAAGCTTCATCTTCTACCTCCATGAAATGAGGGTGAATCATAGCTATTGAAGAACTCCCAGAAGTTTGTCGGACTCGTTTCCCACCAGCCATAGCAAGAAAGTAGTAAGCAATAACGAGCGAAGAAGAAGCTTGAGGTGAAAATAATGGCTGGAAAGGCCTGAACTTAAAGAAACGACCACATCGTCCAGGACGATTGTAGAATCGTCCAGGATGATATAGTTCAATTATTGCTTACAGGCCAATTGGTTGAAAAGTCGGTCCGACCGACCAGGCCAATCAGATATTGGCTAAGGCAATCAGATAGAGGCGATCGTCTTGAGGAGTCAAGCTGGATGACCATTGAAAAAACAGATCGTCCAAGCCGATTAGTGTATCGTCCAGAATGATACGCAATAATTGATCATACCGGCCAAAATAAAAATGTTTTAAACCTGTGCCACGTGTATCGTCCAGGAAAAATAGTGTATTGGCCAGGACAATTGTCCAATAATGGATCGTCCGGGGCTGATTTTAAGGATTTAAATATACTGACACATGGATCATCTGGGATGATCTAATGTATCGACCAAGATGATGACCATAAATGCATCAGCCAGGATGAAAAATTGTATCAGCCAAGGCAATCAAGACGATTGTAATAGAGTTCAATCAGATTGTCCAAGACGATAATGTATCGTCCGGGATGATGCGTTATAGAAAGCTCAGAAATATTTAGCAGATGGAATTTTTGAAGAGAAATTATCATATCGTCTAGGATGATGTAGGTATCAGCTAGGATGATGTGAAAAGAATTTGGAAACCAAGGAAAGATGGAGATGATCAGAGAAAGCCCTAAACAAATAAATAAAACAAAAAATTAAAAAGTTAACAAACAACAAAAAAAAACTAACAACAATCAAAGGAAATATATTTTTTTTTTATTTTTATATTTTTTTTCTTTTAGCAAAGCATCCATATGACAAATTTTTTAAAACATTAAATTTTAGAGATTCAAAAGATCAATGAGTTAATAATGACATAATCTGAAAATGGTAGAATATCCGATCCTGTTAATCCCTAGCTCAAACTTTTTTCAGGGTAAAAATTATCTTTTGAAAACAAAAAGCTTAACTCAGAATAACTTAATAGGGTAAAAAGAAGATCCGTTTAAAACTTGGTTACAATAATAAATATCTCATAGATAATATACCAAAGTAATTTGTCTCAATCATGGAATTTGAAATCAAGCCTTTGAAAATATCAAATAACCCATGAGTTCTTCTAAGTTTTAAAAGATTT
>NW_021318876.1:2659908-2679030 GCF_001605985.2 Dendrobium catenatum
AAACAGCTAATCTCATAAGAGAGTAGAAAAAAAAAATTTAAATCATCTCACCCTCATGTGTGAGAAATAGAGAAAAAAGGGCTATAACTAGTAGCAATTACAAAAAGTTGCCGACGGTAACAAAAAAAAATGGCAATAGAGAGAGATATAAGAGGAGAGAGATAGTAGAGGAGAGAGAATTATGATTTTGAATTCAATTTTACTTGCATTTATTGATCAGCCTTAAATTCTAAAATATTACATTATTTTTCTATGATTATTCTTTGTCGCATCTTAAGCAGCGATTGTGGAGACTTTGACCACCAAAATTATGTCATGGGAGAACGAGAGGGGGACCGAATTCATATATGATGGTGTGAGTACCTTCTTTATGTTAAGGATATATATGTAAATACGTTAAATGTATTTAGGACAATTATGTTATTACTTGTATTCTCACTCTATATATACCTGAGACCGTATCATGTAAAAGATACATTGAATAATATTTCATAAAGGATTTACTGTTTCTATTCTTCTTTCTCTGTTTCTCAATGTTCTTCATGGTATCAAGAGACGCAAGATTCTGAGCTCTCGCCATGGCGACATCAGCTTCCGCTTCTTCCTCGGTTGCGACCACCTCCGGCGAACAGCAGTCCGCTCCGGTCATCTCTCAATCTCTGAAGTTTGTAATTTCAAATCTTAAATTTCTTGTCCCGCACTCTCTTACAGCGGATAACTTCCCTATCTGGAGTTCGCAAATCGCGAAACTCTTCAAGGAGAATGGCTTCGTTGCCTTTCTTGAAGCTCGATCGACCAATGAAAACTTGGATCCAAATCACGATACGCATCAATGGACTGTCATCGATCAGAATCTTGCAACGGCTATGTGTTCCACTATATCGTCGGCCGTTCTACCCTATGTGATTCATTTGGAATCCACTCAAGAGATCTGGTCGACCCTTCACATCCGGTTTCAATCTTCCAACCGCTCCAAGGTCATACAGCTCAAGAATGAGCTCCATAATATTTCTATGCAATCCATGTCTATGACTAGTTATCTCACCAAAGTCAAGAAAATAGTGGATCAGATCGCCTCTGCAGGATCATCGATCGATTCGGAAGATGTTATGATTTACATCCTAAACGGACTTCCGCCGGCCTATCAATCCTTCACGACCACGATTCGCACAATGCAAGGCACGATGACGCTGGACAACCTATACGCTCTTCTCATCAGTGAAGAGATTCACTTGAAATCGTCTGCACTCAAATTTTCCAAAGATCCAGACAATCAATCCGCTCTATATTCGTTTCGCGGTCGTGGCCGTCGGGGTCGGATCCGACAAAATCACGACACAAACGTCTCAAATAAATCCTCCACTCAACCTGCGGTTATATGCCAAATTTGTAAAAAGAAAGGTCACGAGGCAGATGCGTGTTGGCACAGACTCAATGCCAACTATGTTCCGTCTCAAGGCTCATCAAAGAACGCCAATGCTCTGGTGGCAAAATCTGAAGGTCATTCGGGCGTTGATTGGTACATAGATTCCGGCGCATCATCTCATATGACTAACAATCTGGGGAATCTAGCTCCATACAATATCTACAACGGCAATGACACGGTTACCATTGGGGACGGAAGATCCATCCCGATTGCTCATACGGGTTCTGGGATCCTTCCAACCCCGGCCAGTAAGCTTGTTCTATCTCGTTTGTTGCATATTCCATCCTTGTCTTATAATTTAATTTCTATATCAAATCTAGTTAAAGATAATCCGATTTCCATCACGTTTGATGATACCGGTTTTGTTTTTAAGGATCGGATGACCAATCAGGTCATTCTCACCGGACCTTGTAACAACGGTCTGTACAAGATTCCAGCAAGACAGCAAAAGATAACTTCAGCTTCCACGGCATTGTCAGCTAGTCGCTCTACAGACACTAATTGGCACTGTCGGCTTGGACATCCGCATAATCGTGTTCTTCAGTGGATCTCGAACGCAAATCCTGCTTTACACATATCACTTAATAGTTCTTCTTGTAAATCTTGCATGTCTTGTAAAGGACACAAATTGTCGTTTGAACGTTCTAATAGTAGTACTAAAGCTCCTCTTGAACTTGTTCATTCGGATGTGTGGGGACCCTCTCCGGTTCCCTCACACGAAGGTTTTCGTTACTATATAATCTTTGTTGATGATTTCTCGCGATTTGTTTGGTTATTTCCACTTATGTTTAAATCCGATGTTTCTAACATTTTCAGTAATTTTGTTAAGTTTATAGAACGGCAAACCAACCGCAAACTTAAAGTAATTCGCACGGACGGTGGTGGTGAGTTCGTAAATCACCACTTTCGAGCTGTTACTAAGAATGCTGGCATTCATCATCAAACATCGTGCCCTTACACGCCAGGACAGAATGGGATCGCCGAAAGGAAACATCGTCATATTATCACGACCACAAGAACCTTGTTACAAAACGCAGGTCTACCCATGTCCTACTGGTTGGAGGCAGCTTCTACCGCCAATTATCTAATCAATAGGGCACCGTCTGTCACCACAAATCATCTCTCGCCTTTGCAACGAATGTTTAATATACAACCCTCATATGCACATCTAAGAATCTTCGGATGTGAATGTTTTCCACTTTTACCACCCACTCAAAGAACCAAATTATCACCGACATCTTCTTCTTGCATTTTTATTGGATATTCCGACACTATGAAAGGCTACAGATGTCTAAATCCAATAACAAACAAAATTATTACATCCCGGCATGTTAGATTTAACGAAACATCCTTTCCTTTTCTTAACAGGTCCGTCCAAGAACCTCCCATCTCAACTGCGGTTCCACACCCTCTCCTTATTCCGTCTTCTATACTGAATACAAATGATCATAAGAAGCAGCTCAGCAATTCTTTCCAATCATCTGCTGACCGAATGACATCGGATATCAGGAGTCAGGACACAATTCGGGATACTACTCATAATCATCAATTTGCACCTCAACCGATGTCTGTTTCCCCACCTAAACATCATATGACTACCAGGGCCAAAACAGGATCCCTCAAACCTGTTCAACGGCTCAATCTGTTGCATCACAGACAACATCAAAATGATCCCACAACTTTTACCGAAGCCAACAAACATGCTCAGTGGCGCAAGGCAATGGCAGAGGAATTTTTTTCTCTTCAAAAACAGGGTACGTGGGAGCTTATTTCACCTCCTCCCAACGCCTCCATCATTGGTTCCAAATGGACGTATCGAACTAAGTACAATTCGGACGGTTCCGTCGCAAGACACAAAGCTCGGTTAGTTGCACAGGGAAATCAACAAGCTTTCGGTATTGATTACAGGGACACTTTTAGCCCGGTAGCAAAGCTACCCACAATCAGAATAATGTTCACGGTGGCTTTATTCCATCAATGGAAAATTTGCCAATTAGATGTAGCCAATGCCTTCTTGCACGGAGAGATCAACGAGCTTGTTTACATGAAACAGCCCAAAGGTTTCGAGGACTCGACCCATCCGAATCATGTATGTCGTCTTCGAAAGGCTATCTATGGACTGCGTCAAGCTCCCTGGCAATGGTACACCACATTCACAAAATTTCTACTAAATATTGGATTTGTGCACAGTCATGCGGATCCTTCGCTGTTGCTACTTCACCAAGACGAGTTCCAAGTCTACTTACTCGTCTACATAGACGACATTCTCATTACTGGGAATGACGATTCCAAAATAAGCTGTCTCATCGATCAAATGAAATCTACATTCACTATGAAGGACCTTGGACTTGCGAACCAATTTCTGGGTATTACCATCGACCACACACAAGATAAGTTTTTCATGTCTCAATCTCAATATGCATTGTCAATTCTTGCTCAGGCCGAGTTGCATAACTGCAACCCGGTAGCTAACCCATCTTCTTCTAAAACTCCAGTCACTCATGAGGGCGACTCACCGTGTTTTGATGATATTCAGTATCGCCAAATTATAGGCTCGCTACAATACCTCACTCTAACTCGCCCCGACATTGCATTTACAGTCAATGCACTGTCTCAACACATGCACGATCCGGCGATTCATCACACACTGCTACTAAAGAAACTACTTCGCTACATCAAAGGGACTATCGAGTATGGACTTCCGATCACTCGATCTAGCCTACAGCTGCGGACATATTCCGATGCCGATTGGGCATCCGATCCTCTCACTTGCAAATCCACTTCTGGCTTTTGTACATTCTTAGGTGATACTCTCATTTCTCGGACAGTCAAGAAACAGCCCACTGTATCCAGATCCTCGACGGAGTCCGAGTATCGCGCTCTTGCATCGGCCACAGCAGACACTATATGGATCAAGCGTTTATTAGCAGATTTTCGCATTTCGCATGATCAGCCGGTTGATGTATACTGTGATAATACATCGACTATTGCTCTAGCTAATAATCCCGTCTTTCATGGGCGGACGAAGCATATTGAAATCGATCAGCAATTTGTTCGAGAAAACATTCAGAACGACGTCATTAGATTGCTTCCTATCAGCACAACTGATCAAATTGCCGACATCTTAACCAAACCTCTCACCACTCCACGGTTTAAAGAATTACGATCCAAACTGACTATTACTTCTCGCTCGTCAGTTTGAGGGGGAATGTTAAGGATATATATGTAAATAAGTTAAATGTTTTAGTACAATTATGTTATTACTTGTATTCTAACTCTATATATACCTGAGACGGTATCATGTAACAGGATATACATTGAATAATATTTCATAAAGAATTTACTGTTTCTATTCTTCTTTCTCTGTTTCTTAAAGTTCTTCATGGTATCAAGAGACGCAAGATTCTGAGCTCTCGCCATGGCGACATCAGCTTCCGCTTCTTCCTCGGTTGCGGCCACCTCCGGCGAACAGCCGTCCGCTCCGGTCATCTCTCAATCTCTGAAGTTTGTAATTTCAAATCTTAAATTTCTAGTTCCGCACTCTCTTACAGCGGATAACTTCCCTATCTGGAGTTCGCAAATCGCGAAACTCTTCAAGGCGAATGGCTTCGCTGCCTTTCTTGAAGCCCGATCGACCAGTGAAAACTTGGATCCAAATCAAGATTCGCCTCAATGGACTGTCATCGATCAGAATCTTGCAACGGCTATGTGTTCTACTATATCGCCGGCCGTTCTACCCTATGTGATTCATTTGGAATCCACTCAAGAGATCTGGTCGACCCTTCACATCAGGTTTCAATCTTCCAACCGCTCCAAGGTCATACAGCTCAAAAATGAGCTCCATAATATTTCTATGCAATCCATGTCTATGGCTGATTATCTCACCGAAGTCAAGAAAATAGTGGATCAGATCGCCTCTGCAGGATCATCGATCGATTCGGAAGATGTTATGATCTATATCCTCAACGGACTTCCGCCGGCCTATCAATCCTTCACAACCATGATTCGCACAATGCAAGGCACAATGACACTGGACAACCTATACGCTCTTCTCATCAGTGAAGAGATTCACCTGAAATCGTCTGCACTCAAATTTTCCAAAGATCCAGACACTCAATCTGCTCTATATTCGTTTCGCGGTCGTGGCCGTCGGGGTCGGATCCTGCAAAATCACGATACAAACGTCTCAAATAAATCCTCCACTCAACCTGCGGTTATATGCCAAATTTGTAAAAAGAAAGGTCACGAGGCAGATGCTTGTTGGCACAGACTCAATGCTAACTATGTTCCGTCTCAAGGCTCATCAAAGAACACCAATGCTCTGGTGGCAAAATCTGAAGGTCATTCGGGCGTTGATTGGTATATAGATTCCGGCGCCTCATCTCATATGACTAACAATCTGGAGAATCTAGCTCCATACAATATCTACAACGGCAATGACACGGTTACCATTGGGGACGGAAGATCCATCCCGATTGCTCATACGGGTTCTGGGATCCTTCCAACCCCGGCCAGTAAGCTTGTTCTATCTCGTTTATTGCATATTCCTTCCCGTCAACCTTTTGACCAAGGTTCTGGGCAAAATCGAGGTCAACAGTTTATTGCATATTCCATCCTTGTCTTATAATTTGATTTCTATATCAAATCTAGTTAAAGATAATCCGATTTCCATTACGTTTGATGATACCGGTTTTGTTTTTAAGGATCGGACGACCAATCAGGTCATTCTCACAGGACCTTGTAACAACGGTCTCTACAAGATTCCAGCAAGACAGCGAAAGATACCTCCAGCTTCCACGGCATTGTCAGCTAGTCGCTCTGCAGACACCACCTGGCACTGTAGGCTTGGACATCCGCATAACCGTGTTCTTCAGTGGATCTCGAACGCAAATCCTGCTTTACACATATCACTTAATAGTTCTTCTTGTAAATCTTGGTCGCAAGACACAAAGCTCGGTTAGTTGCACAGGGAAATAAACAAGCTTTCGGTATCGATTACAAGGACACTTTTAGCCCGGTAGCAAAGCTACCCACAATCAGAATAATGTTCACGGTCGCATTATTCCATCAATGTAAAATTCGCCAATTAGATGTTGCAAATGCCTTCTTGCACGGAGAGATCAACGAGCTTGTTTACATGAAACAGCCTAAAGGTTTCGAGGATTCGACCCATCCGAATCATGTATGTCGTCTTCGGAAGGCTATCTATGGATTGCGTCAAGCTCCCCGGCAGTGGTGCACCACATTCACAAAATTTCTACTAAAAATTGGATTTGTGCATAGCCATGCGGATCCTTCGCTGTTGCTACTCCACCGAGACGAGTTCCAAGTCTACTTACTCGTCTACGTAGACGACATTCTCATTACTGGGAATGATGAATCCAAAATAAGCAGTCTCATCCATCAAATGAAATCTACATTTACAATGAAGGACCTGGACTTGCGAACCAATTTCTGGGTATTACCATCGACCACACACAAGATAAGTTTTTCCTTTCTCAATCTCAATATGCGGTTTCAATTCTTGCTCAGGCCGAGTTGCATAACTGCAATCCGGTAGCTAACCCATCTTCTTCTAAAACTCCAGTCACTCATGAGGGAGACCCACCGTGTTTTGATGCTATTCAGATCGCCAAATTATAGGCTCGCTACAATATCTCACTCTAACTCGCCCCGACATTGCATTTGCCGTCAATGCACTGTCCCAACACATGCACGATCCGGCGATTCATCACACACTGCTACTAAAGAAACTACTTCGTTATATCAAAGGGACTATCGAGTATGGACTTCCGATCACTCGATCTAGCCTACAGCTGCAGACATACTCCGATGCCGATTGGGCATCTGATCCTCTCACTCGCAAATCCACTTCTGGTTTTTGTACATTTCTCGGCAATACTCTCATTTCTTGGACAGTCAAGAAACAGCCAACTGTATCCAGATCCTCGACGGAGTCCGAGTATCGCGCTCTTGCATCGGCCACAGCAGACACTATATGGATCAAGCGTTTATTAGCAGATTTTCGCATTTCACATTCTCAGCCGGTTGATGTATACTGTGATAATACATCGACTATTGCTCTAGCTAATAATCCCGTCTTTCATGGGCGTACGAAGCATATAGAAATCGATCAGCGATTTGTTCGAGAAAACATTCAGAACGACGTCATTAGATTGCTTCCTATCAGCACAACAGATCAAATTGCCGACATTTTAACCAAACCCCTCACCACTCCACGGTTTAAAGAATTATGATCCAAACTGACTATTACTTCCCGCTCGTCAGTTTGAGGGGGAATGTTAAGGATATATATGTAAATACGTTAAATGTATTTAGGACAATTATGTTATTACTTGTATTCTCACTCTATATATACCTGAGACGGTATCATGTAAAAGATACATTGAATAATATTTCATAAAGAATTTACTGTTTCTATTCTTCTTTCTCTGTTTCTCAATGTTCTTCACTTTAAGACTATTCTGTGCACGATTATCCCCATTTCTGGAGAATGTTTTCTGTTTCTTTTAACTCGTGACCGAAATATTGCAGGTCAGCCTTTTGTCCATGCTGGAAGAGCACACCATCCTGAGGCAAGAGAAAGAACATGAAAGAAAGAGACTGAGGGTAGGACATATCACTTCTTCTTTTTCCTGAATCAAATGAGCAAATCTCTTGATTGTTCTTCATTTCAGGACCAGAGAAGGCTTCAAGGGCAGCTTGTAGCCGAGAAGGAAGTAATGTTTGGATCAAAACCAACTCTTTCGAAGTCCCAGTCGGCCAAGAAATTTGCTGGAACTTTACCTTTAGGACCAACCAGAAGGCTATCGGTCGGGGGAGCCACATTGCAGCCTACAAGATTAGATTCACTTCCTTCATTCAAGTCTCCTTCGTCTGCAAAGACGCCTGATTCTCTTTCTGGAGGTTTGGTCCTTGTTGACTGAAATGCTTTTCTCTTTGCTTCAACCATATTTACTATATAATGTTATATTATTAGTAGTATGATTTCCACGTATTTTTAATTACTATTTATATCATATTTTAGTGATATTAATCTAGATATCATACAACCTAATGACTTAGAAATGTCAAATGTATTTTTCTTTGGAGTATTTATATGCATACAATTAAATTTGTTTTATTTATATATCTAATACCTAAATCTTTAAATTTACTTGTATAATACTGCTATTTTTAAATCACATAAAAATACCACTAACATTAATTTATAGGTTTAACATACTTTAAACATTAAAATATTATAAAAATAAAAATAAATATTTATATATTAGATATGTAAAAACATAAAAATTTAGTGATATTTATGTAAATTTTGACTTTTTTTTTTTTAAGTAATAGATAACAATGCTATACATATAACATTCCAACTTGGATAACATTGAATAAAGTAACCCCCTTCATTAAATCTTGCTTTTATACTTAACAGCATTGGAGCGAAACCTTTTTTTTAATGGGGGTAAATAAATGAAGAAATTTTGAGGGCACAAATTATGGAAATTAAATAAAAGTATTGTATTAATATGTATAAAAATATATTAAATATTTTAAAGGCGCAAGCAGTTAGTCTAGGGGTGTCAATTTTAGGTCACGGGTTGGGTTTGGGTTGAACCCGAAACTAACATGGCACTATTCGGGTCAACCCGAACCCGACCTATTTTTGCAAACGAGCCAATTTTTTTTACCCGAACTTGACCCACTCGGGTCCAGGTCAACTCGACATGACCCAAATGACCCGGGGCCGTGAAAAATTGCTAGTTTTCAAGTCAAAAAATGGGTGAATCTCGGGTTTCTAGATAAAAATAGATTTTCAGGTCAAAAAGAGTCAATTTTGGGTCAAAGGGTCAATTCGAACCTGACCCGATTTTTGAAACGGGACGAATTGTTGAACCTGAATCCAAACCCAACCCATTTCAGGTCCAGGTTGACCTTAATCCAGAATTTTTGAGTCGGATTCAAATCGGATTTTTGGGTCATGTCAAATATTGACACCCCCAGCAGTTACATCCCCTAAATCTGCTCTTGCTTTTAGGCACGGGAGACCCAGAATTTCAATCTGTTGATCCTGACGCTTCTGACGTAGAGACTCCTCGTAGGCCCTTCACGCCCTTAAGCCGTCCCCACAGCATACAGTTACCATCCCCATATAAACGTATAAGCAACACCGAAGAGGAAAACATGATACCTATGGGCTCTTCAGCAGTCTCAGCTCTGAATTCACCCAGAACGGTGTCTACGCCAAAGCAGATGACAGCAAAGCTTGACCCACCTGACTTTGCCCAAGAGTCTACAGCACTGAAAATGGAGCCACCGGAGATGGAGATATCCTTTGAAGAACGTAGGCTTGCATTGCTTTTGAAAGATTAATCATTCTGTGCGGATGCAAAATATTATTTGGAGACCAATCAGAATGCCGTCCGAAGACCAATTAGATTGTGCCACATCACCCCTTGCTCGGTTCCGCGGCTTGATACTATTGACGTGGCACATTCTAGTTGGTCTCCGAACGACGTTCTGCATCCGGTCTCCGCTCAGAATAATTTCTCCTTTTGATAGGATAGGATAGATTAAGCTGAGTCTTTTTACCAATTTCAAGTTGATGCTAGATTTTGTTTTTGTGACTTATAAGGCCACGAAAATGCTAATTACGTTTTATTTTGTTAGAGAATTAATGAAGAATGCAGAAGAAATATTACAGTGACCTGATTGATATACGCTGATGGTACCGAGAAATGCATGATTATGCTCACCGCGCAAGGCAAGGTTTGATGCTCTATATAAGAAGAAAGCATTTCTACTATTAAAAAACTAATATATCTAAGAACAATGCCTACAGAGCTCTTCTCAGGTTTAGGTTTAGATAAATGCCTTGCGTAAGCCAAGTTTCAGCTAACCCCAGCTTGATTCTCGGTGAGTCACCTCATTCAATTTTTTATTTAAGTCGCCTCATTCAAAGATTTAATCATAAAGCTACAAAAATTAGCTTAACAAATCTTGGTTGGCTCACATAACCTTCTTTAATTTCTCATTATTTAATTATTTCATTCTTTTCACAATTCCATCATTACAACTCAAAATTCCCTTCACCTCCATCCAGGGCGGATTATATGATTTTTTAGATAATTTGTTCACTTCTATCTATTTTTTAGTTTTTATTTAAGGGTTAGTGGAAAGTTCTGCCTTAAATTATCAAATTAAATAATTAAGATAATGCCTAAATAAACTGACTCGAATAAATTTCTTCAGAAAACTCCATAAAATTATGTACATAGCCGTTTTTCTAATGAATGGTGGTTCACACAGAATAGATAAACAGGTCCTTC
Source organism: Dendrobium catenatum (assembly GCF_001605985.2). Taxonomy (NCBI): domain Eukaryota; kingdom Viridiplantae; phylum Streptophyta; class Magnoliopsida; order Asparagales; family Orchidaceae; genus Dendrobium; species Dendrobium catenatum. The sequence continues at coordinate 2,670,679 of NW_021318876.1, forward strand.
ACAGCGAACACAAAAATCAGTAAATTAGAAGGAAATGACAGGCGAATGATTGCTATTATGAACAAAAAATGTAGATAAACCTAGGGCTGCTAAAGAGAGAATGGCTTCATGTAAACATCGAACATTTCATAAGCGGTTAGCTGTGGTTCCTGCAATGAAAACAGCAAATTTTAATGACAAAACTCTGCTAATTAGTTCATAATCTGCTTAGCTCAAAAGTACATTGAAACAGCTCAGTTATGGAAACCTTTTTTTTTTCTTCTTCTTTTTGGGAGATTTTAATGTCTCCCTTTCTCTTTTAAGCGGGCAATAGACAAACTGAGCTTATGATCATTTTAAAGTAAACTTAAAAGGCCGAGTAGAAGGAAAATGAAACTATTAAAATAGAATGGACTACCAAAAGCCGAAAGGAAGCTAACAGATATTTAAGCAAACTGAACAAAACATTCTCAGCGAAATATCCTAATTCTAGCATTTTAATTCAAAATAAGATCCTCCAAAGCTCTTACATATAATTTGTTTATATTTTCTTGTAAAACTAAGGCTTCGTTTGGGGCAGCTTTCTTAATGTTTTTCAAAATAACTTTTTAGATAAAAATCTTCTTGAATTAAAATTTTTTGTACTAAAAAGTTGTTTTAGAAAGCAATGGAAAAACTGTCCCAAACGAACTCTAAATCTCAAGCAAAAAGACACAATTTGCTTTGCTAACACGTGCTATGCGTCAAAGTATCCAACTCTTGGAAACTCGACTAATAGGTACCCTAATTACAATGCTTACAAGTTAATCAAGAATTCAAGAATGAAAGTATCAAATATTAAAGCATTTTTTTTAAAAAAAATTCTCATGTAACTTTAAGTTTTTCTATAAGGATTCAATTATCTACCAAAGCAGCCTAAAATTTTGGTCTAAAAGTGGATAATAGCTCTAACAAATGTAAGCCTTTTTAAACACCCTCAAAATTCATAGGGGTAGAAAGAATGCGAGAGATGAAGGGAGAAAGAGGAAGAGAGAGTCATAAATGGAGTAAGAGGAAGAGAGGATTGGTTGTGCAAATCGAGGGGACAATACAAGAGAGATATGGCGTGAGAGACATGCAGGTATATGCCGCGAGATGGGGGTGAGGTATTTTAATTAATTAATTAATATTATTAAAAATATATCAATAATAATTACCCGCCTTGATTTGAAAACATGAAGGAAAACCTAAAGGTTTCATATTTGAACATCGCCATGCATCATACATCTTCATTCGATCAATTATTCAATAACATAATAGAAAAATATCATTATTAAGTTCATTGAACAAATGGTCAATAGAAGGGTTTGAACTTATAGAACTTGCAAAAACTGAAGTCTTATATGATCTATCACCGTGATAAGATGGCCTTAGGATCAATATTATTGATGATATTCGTACAATTCATGATAATACAAATATTTGTATAGATCAAAAGCATCAACTTTGGTATGCCTTAAAGATGATTCATGACATCTTTGAGATTGGCAATGATTAAAATGGTAATCTCGATTATAATATAGCCCTTTTTAATATAACTATTGTATTTATCATAAGAGGAAGAACCAAGATCATACATGCAATCATGAGGCATAAAATATAATTGTCAATCTCTTTCAAGTAGTAATCCTATAATTTATATTGATCATATTTTCCTGATATCACAAGTCGGTTTGTTTAATTGCAAGTGACGAAAGTGAATTGATCGCATTTCGGACAATGCGTGTAAGTTCATTTTTGGTTAGATTGAGGTTTTGTTTTTACTAAACCTCATATTTTACTAATGAGGAGCATATTTATTAGTCCAAAATACAACTTATCCATTTTAATTTTATGAACATGGATGAAACATCTTAATAATGTTGATTCCAAATTAAGTTAAATGAATTTTGTAGCTCTGTTGGAGGGAGGGTTAATATATTTGTGATGGTAGCTTCCAAGCATAATCTATACATCATAAACATTTTTTTAAATGAATTTATATGGTTTAAGATTAAGGTTATCATTTTAATTTGTTTTCTTTTTTATTATTATTATTTTTAAGAATTTGGTGGAAGAGATAGTGTGGGACGAGTAAGAGGATGGAAAGGATATGGGTGGTTAGTGTTTTAGATGCAATTATTTCAAGGAAATTGAACTTTAATACCTAATGATGTACTAAGAAATTAATCTGATTGTAATTTGATGATAGAAGCTTCTAGAAGATCTCTTTCATGATCTTTCTTTTCTTCTTTTGAATTTTCTTTAAAATTTCTAATATTCTTTCTGTTCTTGAATTCAACTTTGAGATATGAAGGAAATTGGAAAGACAGAAAGAGTACACAGAGATGAGAAAGGAGATTGATTTCTTAAAAAAACCTATACTATAGAGAGAGGAATATTTTGATTGGGAGAGAGTAAGAGGGTCTCAAGATTCATACATGTGATGAGAGAGAGGCCACAGGAATTTGAATAACGAAAAAGAATCAACTCGAAGAGAGAGAGAGAACCCTTTGTGAGAAAAAGCCAACGAAAGGGGAATTTTTGAAATTTTATTCAAAATCAGACCTCAATTATAACCATAAAACTAATCATTAAAAAAGTGTGATATTTGAAATCTGATTAGTTTAAATTCAAAGCTAGATAAATCCTGAAAAACCTATCCTTAAATCTTAAATAAAGATGCCCAAACCCCTACATTTTAATACATTTAAAATTGAAATAAAATCCTTAAATAATCTAAAATACAATAATAATCTAGAATATTCATGATGCTTGGCCTTGTGTTGCATTAAAAAAGTGACCAACAATTCCTAAACCTCAGGAGTTTTTCCATGTTGTAAATCTTGTAAATGCTATCAATAAAAAGTTCACTGCGGTATGCAAAATTTGGTACTGGCAAGTCATTTGTCATCTATGTCATCAAACTCTAGAAATAACATTAATCGATTGCAACGAAAGCATTTGAACTGCAGTTGCAAGCATTTTTGTGGATAAAAAAAGTAATTTTTGCAATAAAAGTCAACCTTAAATTTGCTCAAACAACATACTAAACAAGGAGGAGGCAGGGCCAGGTATTAAGATAAGTGAATGAAAATTATACCTGTCTCAAGCCGCCACCGCTTAAGCTACCTCCTGTAATAAGCATGCTGAGGACTGAAGTAAGAGGGCCCCCACCCACTGAATCACCAGTACTTCGGATGGTTGACCGCATCGAGTTGAGTATAGTTCCATAAGTAGACCCATGTCCCCTCTCGATGGCTTGGATGAAGCAGTATGTCATTGCACCTGTTGAAGTGACTTTTGAAAGAGCCTACAACATTCAAACAAATATAAGTTGTGAGACAAAAAAGAAGCTAGAGTAAAAGGAAAAAAAAAAGAGTACATATGCAAATATTAAATAATAATTTTAAAGATAAGTTTGTTGGTCTACTAGCTTAATAGATGTAACGCAATGTTTTCTACAGTCAACTGTGATTGACCACGTGCCCTGATGACTGTACAACTCCTAAAACAATCAGCTTCCCAAGGTCCTACTTAGGCTTCGTTTGGGACGGCTTTTTTACTGCTTTCTAAAACAGAGTTTTAGTACAAAATTTTTAATTTTTGTACTAAAATTCTGTTTTAGAAAGCAATAAAAAAGCCGTCCCAAACGAAGCCTTAGTCATCTATTAGGCCGGTTCATCCTGAACCGGCCCAGAGGCCGGCTATTGTCTACAGGAGGCGGACAAGTGCCGCCTCCCATTAATGCTGCCGCACTAAGCAGTGGACCCCACTAGGAGTAAAGCAAGGAAAGAGGGGGGGGGGGGGGGAAGGAATTTGAATTAGGAAATCAATGTATTAATAGTATGAGTTTAGGGTTTAGGGTTTGGGGTTAAGCATGCTTTGTTTGGTTGTTCTCTTGGAGTTCTTTGGAGTCTTGGCTCTAGATTTCTTCGTCTAGAGATTGGGAGAGAACGATCCTCCTCTCAAATTGAGGATCACTTGTATCTTGCTTTCGTGTTTGTTTGGCTTTGATTTCCTTGTTGCAATACAACATTTTGGGGCTGATTTCGCCCAGAATTTTGCATTATTCTCGCTGTTTTTCACCAATCGGTGATAGGTTTGCTTGTGAACTCAAGTATTTCCTATCATCATCATGACCTCCTATTGAGGATTAATATCCATAGTCCACTATATATGGTGTGAATCGTGTAAACTTGTTCTTTCCCTAAATGAAAGGATATCGCATGATCTAATTTTTCATTATATATTAGAAAGAAATACACTTAATTACTCTATGAGGTGGTGAAGAAATCATAACCACAAAGGGTAATAGACAAAAAGGTTGAAAGTGGTTTGGTCTTATAAATTGCGCCCTTTACCAGACGAGTCGAGAGAATGTATTCACCATTATGCGAAGAAAGAATATAACACGTGACTTTATCATGAATGTAATAAGCTTAAGGAGATTTATGTCTGTAAAATATAAAACTTGTTGTAAGGGTACAAACAATAAATGTAATGTCAAGATCTAAACTCTCTCTAGAAGATCCTAATTAATTTATAGTAGTGTTTATTCCTGACTGAAAGATGAATTTATAGTAGTGTTGATTCCAGAAAGATGAATTGATGATTCATAATATCTGGGAAGATTTAACACTGGGAACTATGTCCTCTGTTGTAGAGCTTAAAACATATGTTTAATTTATTTGATAGTACATAATGTGTTTCTTCATTGAATTGTAATTTCCTTTACATATATACAACTACTCAAATTTTTTTAAAAAAAACAAGGTTTATGTAATTGCTACTATGTCCAGATTCTCACAAATATTATGAACCAAGCTTCATACTTACAAGAGTTAACAAGAACTTACTGAAGTATCAGCGGATGTTTGATCATCATCACAGCCACTGAAGGAGATTGCTTCCCCACCACTTGTACCTTTCCAGATGCCAGATCTTGGACGATGGTCTTCCCACACATATTGTCCGGTTCTAGATCAATAAAAACATATTTATAAGAGAAGCAATTGCATTTTGATCATCAAGGAATAACTGTTTAATGCAATGAAGTAAACAAAAATTAGCTAATTCATTACAGTATGAATTAAAGCAATTGAGAACTGAGATCACAGTAAAAGTGTGCTAATTAAAGAAAAATTTAAGTTTCTAACAAGTTTTGGAAGGACATGTGATGTGCTTCTTGGAGGTCAAGAAGTGAGGCACCTTTAGAGTAGTTGATGAGGACATCCGACTGTGAAAAATTTATCAGAGAAGGAAACAGAAATCGACTGCCATGATTAGGCTACTTTATTTTTTATCTATTATTTGTATTTGATTTATTTATGTATGTTTTTAAGTTTTTATCCTCACTTGAGGGAGAAGGTTTATTTGAACCCAGGGGTACTTTTGTCTTTATGATGATTACTACGAAAAAAAAAATTCCAGCAATTTGTTTCTTTGTGAGAGTTCATGTGAGAACTTTCGTGAAGTCCCTAGGTGAGGGCAAAACATTACCCATCAGCCGCAGGAAGCGTTTGGGCTCGTGGTTCTCATCCCCAACTTTTCCTTGGCCTCTCCCTTAGCCTCCAGCTCCCCTCCCCCTTTTTATTTTTAATTTTGTTTTCTCTTCTTTTCCTAGCCGCCGGCCCAAATCCACCTCTCATCCTCCTAACCGTTGGCTCCAAATTCCCTCTCCTCCTCCTAGCCGCCGGTCGAAGCTCCAAACCCTCATAGCCGCCGGTCCTAAAACCCTATCCATCCTCCTAGCCGCCGGCCACATCACCCCCTCCCTTGCCTCCAAATTTCAAATCCTGAATTAATACTTTCCGTTTATAGCGCATTTTAAATTAGGAAGTTTTTTAAATTCAGATTCCAAACTATTTGAAATTAAAATTCCTTTCCTAATGAGTTATATTAGGAAAGATCCTCCAGTCAATCCAATTTGAATTTAAATTAGGAAGAGACTTGCATTAAATCTCTTTCCTAATTAAATTTGCTAAGATTAGAAACCCCTTCCTCCTATAATTAACTCATTACCAAGTTGGGTCCAATCAATATTCCCCCATCAAGGGGACGGCCACCCCTCCCCTCTCCCCTTTTTCCCTTTTGGTTCTTTAAATTAAATATCTCAATCAATGCCCCCAAATAAATCTCAGATTTGGAGATTTGATACGAATCTTATTTCCTCATTTAAGAACCCATAATCGGCAACTCTATTAAATCACCAAGCCATCTCCCCAATGATTACTACCCCCCCGCCTCTCTCTCTCTCTCTCTCTCTCTCTTGCCCCTTGCACCCCTTTTCTGAAATTACTAACTGCTGTCCCAAAGTTCCCATGATAAGAGGCCTCACTACCACCTTCTAACATCAACTACTACAAGATTTCAATCCCACAAGACTGTTGTCCTGCATTCCAGGTTTAGTAAACTTGTTATCCCAGGTTTCCAAGACTTGCGAGAGTGCTGCCCAGAATTTCTCCAGACATTATAGTGTTGTCCAAACTCTCTGGAGGTGCTTGATTGTTGTCTGATCTTGTGAGAAGACTTCATATTACTGTCCTTCAGAAGCAACCACACATCGTCACCGTTGTCTCATATTTCCTATTTTTGGGTAAACTCTCTCCCTTCCTCGCACCTTTTAATCCTCCTTCAATCTTGGCATCATTTGATCATGAAGATCTATTCGTATAACCCAAATTAAGGGTGTAAGTGAGCGGATTCCCATAGTGACCATCCTAATTATTAAATTAGGGATTTCCCTTGAAAATCCTACATTCGCATGGTATAATTTGATATGACTGTTTTATGATCCTAATCTTTTATTGTGTAATTGATTGCCTAAGCTTAATCATCAATTTGTTGGCTTAAAACTTTGCTAAGAAATGCGAGAAGTTAATTAATTGCAAAGCTCTATTCCTATTTATGTAATTTTCCAATCGATTGCATTTGATAATACATGTAGTCCTACATTAGTAGGTGTAGACTCCCAAGAGAAAAAGAAGAGAGGAAACTAGAAATTTTCATTCATGTTAATTGATTACAATGGTGCATATTTATACTACTAGGGTAGACCAAGTTTACAAGATAGACCTAGTCTACCTAATACATGCCTTAAAATACAATGGGCGGACCTAGTCTACCTTACAAAAAGAACAAAAAATAAAGCAGCTAATTACATATTTGTAGACCAATTTTTCTATGTTACCAATCTTGACAATTTTGGAGTTCTTCTTTCGTAGACTCTAATGATTGTTGATTGGTCATTCATATTGGTGGCACACTCTTCAAAATTTGCTTGTATCACTTGAGAATCCAATGAAATATATTGATATTTAACACTGCCGTCGCCATGAAAAATAACATTATCCTCAACGTTGAGAGAAGCAAAAGATGAAGAGAGTGCTTCAAAATATTCTCATGTGGAATCCTCCGATATATTTAATTTCCATTGCAACAAGACTTGATGGTGAGACTGGCCATGAAACTTTATAATGCGAGATGCTAAAATGACATTAGGAACAAGGAGTAGTTGATCATTAAAAGTAAGGTTTGGCAAGGTGGACAGAGTTAGTGGAGGGGTTCCTTTAAATGGTTTGAGAGGAGAAAATTGAAAAATAGGATGGCCAGCTACTGGGCTAATAACCTCTTAAATTGGAAAAGGTCCAAAATATAGTTCATCTAACTTGGAATGTGTTCTACAAACAATGAAATTATGCTTGAAGGGTTATAGTTTGACCATAATTAGATCACCTATTGAGAATAACAGATCCTGTCTATGACGATCTGCCATTAATTTCATACGATTTTGAGGTTGAGAAATATTCTGACGAAGGTATTGTAAAAGGGTATCACAGTTTGTTAATAAGGCGCCTAAAACATAAATGTCAGAAGTACCAAGAAGATATGAGGGAATTGATGGGGGTAATCGACCATATAAAGCATGAAAAGGGGTCATTTTGAATAGTCGTATGAAAGGAAATGTTACAATAAAGTTCAGCCCAAAAAAGTAAAGGAGTTACTAGACTAACAGGAGGCAAAGTAAAGGTTTTTATTTCTTGTTATATAAGACAATTATTAGCGAAATCAGTAACATTTTTATGGAGTCCATACCAATAAAAATTTATAGAAATTCTTTTAATGGTTTTGAGAATAACCTGGTTGTTGGCAAAAGGTGTGGAATGAAATTCAGTGAGAATATGATTTTTTAGAGCATAAGACTTACGGATATAGATTCGACCTTGAAAATAAAGAATATTCTCTCGAATTTGGCAAACTGAAAATAAAGATTTTTGTTTTTATCGGTGTATTAATAAAACCGAAGTTAGAGAGGCTTTAAAGAAAATGAAGGGTGGTAAAGCTGTTGGACCT